>NW_015506681.1:97546-130124 GCF_001515645.1 Sinocyclocheilus grahami
GTTGCTAGGGTGTTGCTATGCGGTTGCTAGGGTACCCGGGGTGGTAACAAACCTAAAAAGACAGATTGAATGTATGTGATGCTATCTGACGAATGTTGGATCTTTATGAAATCAATCCAAGATGGTTTTATTTATACAGAGCTTTAAAAAAAATGTACATTGCTTCAAAGCTGCTTTACTGAAAAAATATTTCAGTATTAATATCTGAAATAGATACGTGCAATAACATACAGATAAAGTGATGGCAGCTGTGAATGTGCTGATAAAGATATTGAGATAAGATAATAGGTGAATTATGTCTGAAAGGAACAGATAAGGTTCTCAATCATTGTTTTCTACCTGATAAATGCAATAAAAAACAAACAAAAGTTCTTAAAATCAAGTTTTTGCTTGTATTGGAGACTCTTAACCCATTTATCAGGGGTCTCTGAGACAGGACTGCATATTTCAGTCTTACTTATGGACTGTGCGACTAAGATAGTCATAACATTCCTAAATCATAACATTAAAGCTTTCAGCTAAAGAATTTCTCATAATTTTGAACGGGAAAAAAGTGGTAATTTACTCATCTCCATGTTGTTCCAAACCTATTTCTTTTGAGTGCAGTTCTTCTGAAATACATCAGTTGGCTGAAGAACAGCAAGAATCGTTTACTGATAATATTCCCCTCCAAGCTATTGCATTCTGAACATTTTGTACCTTCATTTTCCAACCCTTTGACCCTACCTCAGGTAAAAATGGGTGAAGATCCATCTGACATCCAGTCATTCTGGTTCTACTTGACAAACCCTTGAAATGTGGAGGTGAAATCACAAGACTCCTGAGATGCAACAAACATGGTAGGCCTACAACTCTATACATTGCATGTTTAGTTCAGCCAATCATCACCTTTTGTTAGTTTGGAAATAAATATGGTTATATTGCTCATTTATTTATTTAGATTTCCCCCCAATTTGTGTAAAAGTGTGTAAATCTTTCAGTGTGAAAAAAGTTATTTTATTAAATCAAGGTCGAATGCATTACATTTTGGGATACAGTAATCAGTGCAGTGTTCTGTATGTTCTAAGCATACTAAAAATGTGCACTGTATACATATGGCAGAAATAGTAAGTGTGCTAATACAAATATTACATTCCCTAGTTGTCCCAACGCTCTTGATTCTGCCCATACTGGAGATGAATTGTGCAGCACTGCCCTCTACTGGATATATTCATTCATAGATCATTGCTGAGCTTTTCAGTATAGGCAGAGGATTTGGAAAGCAAAGAAAAGAAATCCAAATCAACCCGGTTAAAAAGTGAATTTAATATGAATTTTAAAGAAAATAATTCTTTAGGTGCTGATATTGTTTTTCAGTCATACAATGCATGCACAGTTATTAGCAAAAATGCTGTTTAAAACAGTTTTAGATGAACGGATGCCATAGCATGTCACACTCAAGAACATGTGTGCTTCCCACAAGCATTAATGCCAAGTTGTCAAATACTCTTAATGTCAGAAGAAGACAGAATGCATGACAAAATATCACCCACTACTAAATAAAAGTCTTTGTTTTAAAATTGAAGAAAAGGGACACCTACCAGTTAGAATGGTCTCTTTAATAACCACAGGAGGGCTCTAGAGCCAAGGGTTCCTAAGAGACCGTGCATCTGATTGCAGGAATGGAAGAACAAGATGGAGAATCCCTTGGCTGAACCATGAGGCCAGCTGTGAGTTACAGGAGTTAACACAGTCAGAGCACTGATTACTCTAATAAAACTTCTCACGCTGATTGTCCAAATAAAACTTCCCTCACTGGGAAGGCATAAAACTTCACCGAGCGGCTCCCTTGGACAGAAAATGGGCACCACTATCCCAGACATAGCGGTAATGGTTTCCTCTCTTTCTTTGAATAAAAATTCTGAATGAAAGTCTCTGCACAGTGTCTCTGTGTGTGTGTGTGTGTGTGTGTGTGTGTGTGTGTGTGTGTGTGTGAGAGTGTACCTGTTTTTCTATTCTGGTGGGGACTTAAACCTGAATACACACAGACTCATGGGGACTCGTGTCACGGTGGGGACCTAAATTGTGGTCCCCACGGGTAAACAAGCCAATAATTCACACAGAATTAAGTTTTTTGAAAATCTAAAAATGCAGTTTCCTGTGAGGGGTAGGTTTAGGGGTAGGGTTGGTGTAGGGCAATAGAATATACGGTCTGTACAGTATAAAAACCATTACGCCTATGGAGAGTCCCCACAAGGATAGCTGACCCGACATGTGTGTATGTGTGTGTGTGTGACTGGACTACAAAAAGCACTGAAACTCACGAGGTATGAAAAAGTTGTAGCTAGACTGAACTGACAGAAAGGGTGTGATACTGAATTGAATATCAACAGCTCAAAAGGGGACCCTTGAGAGAGAGAGAAACAGCGAGAGAGACGGAAGTTGAGTGGGAAAAGAACGCCATGTGTTCAGTAAACAAACTAAGTGTGATGCCAGAGAAAAGGGTCAACAAAACAGAAGAAACAGAACAGAAGAAAAAGTCTCTTCCGACAGAGCCGTCCAGCCAAAAAGAGTCCTGACCGACTTACTTCACCTCTGCTTTCTTTTTGTGCCCCATCCTGTTCTCTTCCATCCATCCTTTCTTCTCTTGTGTATCTACATCCTCTCATTTGCATCTTACATCCCTGAGTGACAGATTAGCCTACCGTACGTTCCATATTATATTATTATTTTATTTATTTATTTTTGATAGGCTATTATTTTATTGTTTTGCTTTTCAGTTTATTCAGAGACGGAAGTTGAGTGGGAAAAGAACGCCATGTGTTCAGTAAACAAACTAAGTGTGATGCCAGAGAAAAGGGGAAACAGAACAGAAGAAAAAGTCTCTTCCGACAGAGCCGTCCAGCCAAAAAGAGTCCTGACCGACTTACTTCACCTCTGCTTTCTTTTTGTGCCCCATCCTGTTCTCTTCCATCCATCCTTTCTTCTCTTGTGTATCTACATCCTCTCATTTGCATCTTACATCCCTGAGTGACAGATTAGCCTACCGTACGTTCCATATTATATTATTATTTTATTTATTTATTTTTGATAGGCTATTATTTTATTGTTTTGCTTTTCAGTTTATTCAGATGCCACATTTACCGGTAAGTTAGCCTACATAGTTTTACATCCCTAGATTTAATTCTCAAAACAATTAAAAACTTATCCAACCGAGTTCTTCCGGCCTAAGAAAATCGCGCACTTTTGGCAGGTGGGCGGGAAATCAAGATTAACACACGTGTGAAAAAGCCCCGCGCAAAATGTCTCGGCACCAACCGGATTGTACCGCCGTCTGCGTTCAGATTTATGTGTCTGGTCCGTCTAGGGCACGCGGTAAATTTAACTTCCGCCACAACAAGCTTCGGTTTTACGTCGTCCAACCTTCAGAAATAACCTTTAGAGCGTAAATAATTACATTTCATTAGTTTTATATGATAGCCGCTTGTTAAATTTACGCCCGATAATTTAGACGCCAGCAACACCGATACCGATACCGTGAACAAGACTTTCCTAAACAGAAATTAAAATGCAGCATGAGCTTTTATGTGAAAGATAAAAAAAAAATTTAAGTTATGTAATATAACTGTTGACTTTCATATTGTGAAGTTAAAAAGACTAATTGCACCAAATGCCACAAAAGTCAAATCAAGTCATAGGCCTTTTTGGGAATGAAAAGCTGAGAGGAAGTCATACAATCTGTTCAAAAGATCAACATTCAAGCATTCTGCTAATGCAACACATTTATATATACACACACACACACACACACACACACATACATATTCTACACAAACAAATACATAATCGTGACATTTTTGGGGGCGGCTGTGAAAATAAGACCTATAGCTTCGACTCATTCACAACCCATTCAGCTTCTATTCTTTACAGACTCGTTTTTATTCGCGAAAAAAGAAAAGAAAGAAATATGACATCTATAGGCTACACTCTAAAAAAATGCTGGGTTGTTTCAACCCAACTTTGGGTCAAATATGGACTAACCCAACTTTTGGGTTAAAAATAAAAATTTTAACCCAAAAGTTGGGTTAGTCCATATTTGACCCAAAGTTGGGTTGAAACAACCCAGCATTTTTTTGAGTGTACCCTAAAACCTTAAAATAATAATAAAATACTTAAATAAAATCCGCCTTATACTTAAGTTAAAATATTCATCTTGTATCCTTTGTTGGTAATTTATATATATATATATATTGTTTGCTTGTTTTTTTAAAAATTATTTTTAGTTGTAGTATTAGTAGTAATTAATTAGAGTGTTACATCACACGAATAGTAATCATAGTTACGGTAATTCTTTTTCTTTGTCCCCTTCAGCACCTCTTTTCAAAGGGTTGCACCTGTTTTCAAGCGGACATGGATCGACTTCAAAGTCGTGTCACTCTGAAAGTCGCAAACTCTCCGCTCGGATAGAGAAAAGAACGAGGGAACTAATTCAACATCCGAGGTCGTATTTATTAATAATGCATGCGTCCTCCGACCAAAGGCAACATACAGTTTCTTCATTTCGACATATTTAAATCAAGCAGAAAAGTTTACAAAGGCTGAGGAGCGGAGGAGCTCAACAAGGGCTCTATTTACAGCCGGAGACACGGGGGCCGTGAGGAGGAGCGGGGGGCCGCTGAATTAATGAATTAAACAGTGCTGAGGCGCTGAAAGTACGTATTTCATCAACAATGAAAGGCAGGACTGAGAAGAGAGGAGAACGTTTTCAGATAGTGCTGCGAACAAAACTTATTGAGGAGTTCCACTTAAGACGAGACAAGAGATAGAAAGAGAGTTTGGAGGATAGAGAGAGAGAGAGAGAGATAGAAAGGGCATTGCACAATAAATCGGTAACATTCGACCGGCACTGACTGACACTTACTGCTTAGGACACAATTTGTTGCTAGGATCGAACCGATTATAGCCTATATAGGTTATATATTTTTTTTACTTGACGGATTTTGTATATTTGCATATTTATTTAGGCTGGAGTTTTAGAATCGTATATAGAAAGGGCATTGCACAATAAATCGGTAACATTCGACCGGCACTGACTGACACTTACTGCTTAGGACACAACTTGTTGCTAGGATCGAACCGATTATAGCCTATATAGGTTATATATATTTTTTTACTTGACGGATTTTGTATATTTGCATATTTATTTAGGCTGGAGTTTTAGAATCGTATAAACTGTTTCAAATGTGTTTATTTGAATGATAAACATTATGAGACCGAGTCACTCTTCTGGCGCGGATGGTATCGGCAAAGTTGTCAGGAACGCGCTACTCTCCGTTCTGAACGCTTTCACAACTTTCGCCTCAGACTATCCTCCGATGTGTCCCGAAGCTGGGAAGCAGCAGTGACTGTTGTGAATCACAAAAAGAGAGAGCTCTGCGTTCAAGTCCTCGGTAAAAGGTAAGTGCTGAAGTAATTACACATAGCCGAACATCTGTGCTGAAGTCACTCGTGAGGCCTAGAGGTCGATATGCTGCGATTGCGTTCATTTAAGATGAAGGAGATTAATGAAGAAACTAAACCATGAGAATATGTCATTCATCTCTGCAGATTTGAATCCAGCAGCAGGTCTCATCCTCAAATAAGGCATGATGTAAGACATCAGGTGCATCTCAACAAGATGATTTAGGATGCAAAAACATATATCATTGTTAAATATTAGTGCATAGAAATAAGTAGTATTATAGTGAAAATGGGTTGGTGTTTGATTGCTCAGATATCCTGTGGCATGTTTAATTGGTCATTTAATTAGTTAAAATGAATTAATAATGCACACGTTTAACTGTTCTTGCTTCAGTTTGATACGATCGAGTTCGTGCCACTCTCTTTCGAGTTTCAGTATGTTTAACATTATAATGCAAAATGCAAATTGAAAAAGATTTAATCAAAAAAGTTTGACAGTAAAATTGAACTGGCAAAAGCATTTTTTTGGTTTGTTGTGTTTTGTTGGCCAAGTATTGGTTTTGGTTTTGTAAAATGCATTTGTCTGCAATAAATATCATGCACATTTATTACAGTTGTATTTGGATTTATAATGAGAACTTTCAGTTTGTTTAAAGCTTTCAAATTCAATTTACTGTTACAGTTCACTCTATTAAATAACACCGCTTCTGTTTAATGCATGAGCTGTAGAGAAATAATATTTACTGATGCAGAGATATAAAAGAGGAGGATTATCTGCGGCTATCAAAATAATTTCATAGACTCTGACTGAAACACAGCATCGCGTGGGCATTCTTTTCTTTCTTTTTTTTGTTTGTTCCTTTCAACTGATCTGATATGCTCCCCATTGCTCTTTCTGGCAAACATCAGACCTGGCAAAGTTTTTGGATTTTATTTTGGGACTTTTCCCTTGCAACCTGGTTATTTTGGAGATCTAAACCCAGCCAATGAAATAACTGATCTGCCTAGATCAGATAACTGAGCAAAAGATTAATTAGAGGTTAATGTTGATTGGTAAGCGGGTCGATTTGTTCGCAGAGTGATTTCCTGAGCACTTTAACATAGAAAAGTCAACTACGATTGTGAGAATTGCATTGGATCTGGTGAACAGAGGAAAGTAAACATTGCACATCCACAGAATACTGATGAGAGAGTTTTAATATCGGCTTGTTTTCTGTCCATCTCTGCATGTCATTCCTTCCTTTCTCTCTCTCTCTCTCTCTCTCTCTGTCTCTCTTACTCTCGCTCTCTCACACACATGCAGTGTTGTATTTTTCAATGGTGGCTTTTGTCTCTTTCATCTCATCTCTAAACAAAAGGATTCTTGTGTATACAGGACAGCGAGTGAGAAAGAAAGACATCGAGGGAGGACAGAAAGTGAGAGAAAGAGTGAGAAAGAAGATGAAGACAATTTGTAAACTTTTGCAGTGAAGCAACATGGCTTCGTTTCTGCACGCTCAAAAGTTTGCATGCACCCCGTTATTCGTTATGACTGTTTTTCCACATTTCAGAATAATAATTAAGTCATAAAATAACACGCTGATAAATGGAAATGATGATAACTTTCCCGTTAAGTAGTGTTGGATTAGTTTGCATGTATTCTTAGTCAAATATTCGTGTGTAGGCACAATGTAATTTTTGTCTCCAAAACTAATTTCATGCACTTCAAGCCTTTAAACCAAAGGTCTTTGAGAGCATGAGAAACATATATTGAGTCAAGTGCGTGTCAGCGTTTGTCTGCTGTATGTACTGTATCAGTGTGCACGCGTGTGGGCGCGTACTCGCCGGAGTTCGAAGGTCAGCTCTGTGTACAATCTGCTTATAACACGTGCCTCTGCGAGGAACCGCCCCCTCCCTCTCGGCTGGCGTTAGTATTCAGAGCACAGAGATCCAGACAGATACCTATTCATTCTCTCAGTGTGAGTCCAGAGAGAGAGAGCGAGGTCAGAGAGGGGAGAGCGTATCACATCTCCCTGCTACTCATTCATTTCATTTCATTTATTTTATTTGGTGCGGAAGGCAGAAGCTGAGTGAGACTAAACTACCACTTAGACATTTAAACATGAATGCAGAGAGGGAGAGTGAGATTGAACAGTGTGAATGAATAGAGTCACCCTTGAAAGTGATTCCTTGTGTAACGTAGTTAAGATATTGGTTCTTAGTTTTGTTTTCAAGTTGCTGCTTGTCCTGAAATTCACAAATGAGTCAATTGTTTGACATCCTAGAACAATTACATTAATGTGGATAGCGCCTCAGATCATCGATCCTGTAAGAATTTAATGAGCCAAATTAAATCAATGCATATTGTTTCAAAGCAGCTTTACAAAAAATCATGATGTTAATGTTTATAGTCACATTTACCAGATTAGAGCTGAGTGAAAATATATTTTACATTTTGCAACAATACAAGCAATCAAGAAGATTTGTTATGTGACCCTGGACCACAAAACCAGTCATAAGGGTCAATTTTTTTGAAATTGAGATTTGTGCATCATCTGAAAGCTGAATAAATAAGCTTGATGTATGGTTTGTTATGATAGGACAATTTTTGGCCGAGATACAACTATTTGAAAATCTGGAATCTGAGGGTGCAAAAAAAATCTAAATATTGAGAAAATCGTCTTTAAAGTTGTCCAAATTAAGTTCTTAGCAATGCATATTACTAATCAAAAATTAAGTTTAGATATATTTACGATAGGACGTTTACAAAATATCTTCACTGAACACTGAGATATCTTCAGATTACTGGCGAGTTTTTTCTTAGGAGAAACACTTTTCTTCATTCTGGTCTCAATTTCTTTGAATCAGCTGGTGTTTTGGTGATTTTTAGTGGCTGTACGAAGTCAGTTCTCCTCAGGTTCACAGAGGAACCACAGATGTAGAGAATCACAGTAACACTACATCTAGTCTTTTGTCATTTCAAACTGTACAAGCGCTTTCTTTTGACAAATGTTTTGCTTGAAATATGTGTTTGTGCTATCTTTTGGTAAGAAAGAAGATATTTTGAAAACTTTTTTTTTTTTTTTGCTTGCCCATACGATAGAAGTCAATGGTGTCCAAAGTTATTTGGTTCCCAATGCTCTTCAAAATATATTTTGTGTTCCACTGAAGAAAGTGATGTCCAGATGTTTTACTTTACTTCTTGTTTATGTATTCTTATTCTTATGATAATTGCTATTTAGTTATCTGTAATGACATTCAGACAATTCATTCGTCTACGACATCAGACTATAAAACCATTATTGGTTCTTGACCAGTGTATGATTGTGTAAAGAAGTTTTATTCCAGGACCATTTTGGATAAAAAAATGCCAGAATAGTCAGTTTTTTGAGCATGATCGCTGTACTTTTTCTAGCTAATGTGTGGTTTGCATACACAAAAAGTTTGATCCAAAGCTGTAGGGGAAGTGATTGAAAAAACTGTCCAAGAAGCCTCTACGAAACAAAGTTTATAAAGGTGAAGGATTAAGAAGCGTCATCCTCAATGTAACAGAGGAATGCAGAGAATATGGAAAACATTGTGGTGTTCTTTTCATCTCTGATTCCTTCCTGCGGTTTTGTGTTTTTGGATTGTGAATAAGTCACCCTTTTCAGCACTCACTTGGGCCAACCGAGCACGGCATGTGAGTTGGTCAGCGTTGACGACTAGCCTTTAAATGAGAAAGGGCAGCTGCTTCCACTGTGTGAATGAGGGGCATTTAATGCGCTTGGGCAGCTGGAGGGTCTGAATGTAGAGTCAAAAAAGAGTAACGGACCACCAGGGTCGCCCCCAAACCCGGCCCTGTACCCCTTCCTGGCACACACAAACCTCGAGAGAGAAGGATGCGCTCACGTGTCCGCGATAAAGATCACCGAAAGCTATACTTTGCCCATTTCAGCTTTTAGAGAAGTCGTTTTAAATACTGCTGAGAGTCGCTAATGTGTCCCTAATGTGGCTCTCTTTACTTGGTCGATGCACGTCTTTCAGATAGAGATAGAGCCCTCTCTCTTCCCATGTGCTATTTCTTCTAAAATGCTACGAGACGACCTAGATTTTACAGACGGCGATAAGGTGACAGGTTTCTCACACAGAAGCTTAACTGCGGAATAGGTTATTTCATTAAAAATAACTTATTTTTATGTCAGAGCAACAAGATACTGGTAGTTTCTGTAACCTAAACTGAGTCCCATCTGATAACATCCACTGCTGGCCAGAAAAAATAAAAAGAGGGAAATAAGTGGAATTATTAGCAAAATATAAATGGCAATGTGAAAACACAAAATGAGAGATCACAACATCATAGTTCAGTGCTGCTGCAATTGTCACAGCAAAACCTGAACACTTAAACAAAAAGATGTCCAAGTTTCATGTTTCAGTGTTTGGTCATAATTGAACATCAACCCAATTGCAGTCTGTATCTTGTCTATGTAGCAAACAGTCTAGTGTGCTGAAAGCTTTAGCAGTCTTTAATTAGAGTTTTGGATGAAGAAAGCCTTGTCACCTGTGCATTTTAGAAACTGCATTTGCTTGCATTTTGAACACCAACAATTACATCAGTGGATGAGTTTTAATGCAGAAATTATTTAAGAAACTCTTAGATTTGACCTCATAAATAGTGCAAATATTCATTGTTATCAATCGATATTAGCTAATTTGCAGAGTTTTATACTGAAGAGTCAGGACATGATATGTGTTATAAATAACTTTTTTTTTAAATTTCCCATGACCTGTGTACATGCACGTTTTAAACCAGGGGTAGCCAACCCTGCAACCCTGGAACTCAAATCTGCAGGAAGGTAGAAGAAATTAGACTACTTATTTGAAACCATCTCTCTCTTCCCTCCTAGCTATGACCTCAGCCACGCCCCCTTCCTCCCGTAGCCCCTCCCCACAGAAGGTCTGCCACTCCCAGACACAGACAGACGTTCTAAAGCCACTCCTAGGCGGAGGAGGCGGGGCTTCAACAGGAAACGGACCTGCGGCATTGAGACGCCGTCGACGGGTGCTATCTAAAGATGGGCGGAGCAATGTACGCATCGAACACGTCAGCGGCCGAGGGACGCTTTACCTGCGTGACCTCTGGACGACCTTTCTGGACATGCAGTGGCGCTACAAGCTTTTCCTGTTTTCCGCCACCTTCGCTGGCACCTGGTTTGTCTTTGGAGTGCTGTGGTACTTGGTGGCACTTGTGCATGGAGATTTGCTAGGTGAGCAGGGAAGGAGATGTTCTTCAATAGGACCTGGATATTTATTTTCATAAATATCGCAACCCTGTTATTTCCATGTCTTTGTTTCTTGTCCTTTTCTCACCAGAGTTTGACCCTCCGTCCAACCACACACCATGTGTGATGCAGGTCCAAACCCTAACTGGAGCATTCCTTTTCTCCCTGGAATCACAAACTACGATCGGTTATGGCTTTCGCTGCATCACTGAGGAATGCCCACTTGCTATCATCCTGCTTATTGTCCAGCTTGTCATCACCATGGTGATGGAGATCTTCATCACTGGAACCTTCCTTGCCAAGGTGCAACTAAAACTAAATTAACTTGGGTAAAAAGTTGCTACAGCACGTAGCAAGTGTACAGTTACAATAATTATTATTTCTGGTTGTCTTAATATCTTCAATTTTGAAATGTTAAACCGTCATGTGCCATTTTGGCGGAAAACCTGACATGAGCCTGTTTATAAGCGCTTCTCTTTACAAGTTTGGGATGAAGGCTGGCAAATGTTGACTTCCTAAATGTATAAGTGACCCAAACTCACAGCAAATACAGAGTCGGGGTTTGTGTGGAGCAGCATTTGCTGTGAACTGCTCGGTTCTGTGCTGCTCTGAGACACTGAAAACACTAGATGATCCACCGTGAGCTGTCGACGTGTAAATGAACACAGTGCCGCGCTTCAGTGCATATTTTTATTCAAATAAATTGTAGCCTTTGCTAGTTGATATTCGTATTAAGTGGTATTTTAGATTTATTTCGATTAAACATGCAGCTGTACTGGAACTGGATTGAACTGGAACAATATCTGATTAAGTAATATATATTTTCGTGACTTTTGTGACTCAGATCTAATAAGGTGTCTCAGATCTAATAAGGCATCTATGTTTTCATCTGGGGTATGTAGGTAGCACGGCCGAAGAAACGTGGTGAGACGGTGAAGTTCAGTCAGCATGCTGTGGTCGCCAATCATGAGGGCCGACCTTGTCTCATGATCCGTGTCGCTAACATGCGTAAGAGCCTCCTTTTGGGCTGCCAGGTAAACACACAAATATTTTATTTTAATTTCCAATGTAGCGTATGTGCAACTCATATGTCCAATTCCTGTGGTTCCTCAGGTAACAGGTAAGCTTCTGCAGACGTCGCTGACTAAAGAGGGTGAGACGGTGCGTCTGGATCAGAGAAATGTAGCCTTCCAAGTGGACACGTCCAGTGACAGCCCCTTCCTCATCCTGCCCCTCACTTTCTACCACGTGATAGACGACAACAGCCCACTGCGGGCCTGGGCTGCCAAAGGTACTGAAGACTAGGAGAACTAAGAGGATAACTGGAACAATAAAATGTCATGTTGAATGTTGGAATTCCAAAATGGAGCCTGAAAGCCTAAGCCTAGAATCGTCCCATTCGAAAAAATGTATTCATTACTTTCTACTGTAAGTCGAACTTGTATCATTGTAGCTCAACTGGAAGAGCATGGTGCTGGCTTTGCAAAGGTCTTGGGTCAAGCATCTGCCAAATGGGTAGATGTAAAGCAGAACAGGCACAGTGTCAGCTGGTGCAACCTTAGGTGTCTTGCTCTGTTGGCTCATGGATCGTTCCTTTCGGTGAATGAACCAGCAACCATCTGGTTACCAGCCTTAAGCTTGAACTACTAGACATCACTACTCCATTTCCTCATATATGCACAATTTGAACCCATCACAGGAATTTTTAGATTACTGTAGCTATAACAGTAGAGCATATGCTAGTAAAGCCATGGTCATGGTTTCGATTCCCAAAGAATGTATTCCTTGCGAATTAAACCCATGATGATGTGTATCGTGAACGCAATATAATTAGCTTTTGATAAAAGTGCTTGCCAAATGCATGTGGGTTTGATTCCCAGTTCATGCATTCCTTGGGAATTGAACCCACATGCATTCCTTGAGAATCGAACCCATGAGCATGTGTACCATAAATGCAATTTAAGTTGCTTTTGATAAAAGCATCTGTCACATGCATGCTTTTTAGTTCTTCGCACATTGAAAGAACCTACTGCTATAGATTGTGCGAGAGTGCAGAAATGGCGCTGGCTGTGGTGGCAGATGAAGACTGTCAGTAGGATACACCTGAGAACAGGGACAGCGTGGTTGGGCACTGACCCCCATGGCTCCAGCAGAGTTGCTCTGAGGATAGCGTGCTACACGAGAGAAACGTGAAACAGCAGTGTGGGGAGAGGTGTCAAAGACACCTGAGAAGCTCTGTTCCAGTGCAGAGGTCACGCTGCAGGCAGAAGGTTCAGGGAGTTCTGGCACTTTGAGCACACGCTGGTGCCCTGTTTCCACTGACACTTCACACCTGAATCAAGTGGCTCAATTTATGTTTCCATTTTGCCTCGCCTTGATTAATCATGAGGATAAATGCGAATTAGATTTGTACATTTATTGTTTGCTTGCTGTCATGATTCTAGGGTGCTTGGGTAGCTTGCTAGGGCATTGGTTTTTAGATAATTGCTAGTGGTTGCTAGAGTGTTCTGGGTTGTTGCTTGCTGGTCCACAACAAAATGTAATGATGCATTTGTGTACAGTCTTTATAAGTTAATCGCAAATGAACACCACCACAGTGTTGTTATTATAAGTGGGAAAAACTTAGGGACTTGGGATTTTCTTTGAGCCCTAAGTTTCGGATGTGGGAATGTGTCTTCGACTCATCATCTGTGAATTTGTGGAGGACAGCTGTTGTCCCACCAGTCCTTGCTTCAGTTTGAGCAATAATAATAATAGCACTCTACCAAACAGCGACACTTATCAGAACTAATCATCCAACCAATAGCCAATGTAGTTTGCTTTGATGCTTCGATAATTATTTATTGCGGTACCTCCAAATTCACTGATTATGAGACTAAATGCAAACATATCTCCCCTCCATCATTTGATTTTTGAAGGTTTGCGTGTCAAAGTCAGAACCATGCTGGGAAATACAGACTGCACAAGCCACAAGGCTGGTCTGTTTTAGTGGTTTTAAGGGATTTTGAGTGCTTGACAGCTGGTCAGACAGGTAGACCAGCTTAAACCAGCTAAGACTACGTTTTTCAGCAAGGACCTCTGGTGTCATGATTGGCATTTGGGAATTACAGAAATCCTTTGTGGGAAAGACTGCAAAAGTTTAATTGAATATTGGGAGGTTAAAGGACAGAAGTGGATTTCACATTCTCTCTGCAATTATATTGTGTACTGTAGAACATTTAATAAAGACTTAGGTGAGGGGGGCATGTTTACAAGAACTTGGGGTTTCTATTATTGGCAGATGAGATGCGTTTATTGTCTTCTTCCTCCCTTCATCTCATTTTCTCTCTGTTTGCCCACATTCACTTTCTCTGTAGATGTAGCTTTCCCTCTTTCTTTTATACATTCTCTCTCTTTGGCTGGAATGCGTGTATGAGAGCATGCCAGAGAGTCTCATTAGAGGCACAAAGCAGCCCAGTTCCTGGTGCTGACACGCAGGTCGTGGATCCAGTTACGGTCCCAGTCTCTACCCCATCGAGGGCCCAAGCTATCAGACCCTCCGGTCCCCGCTTTTGCACTTGATTCCCTGAATGTGACTCTCATCTTGCACGTCTATGAGTTTTTCCTGTATGTGCATATCCTTGAGTATCTGTTTATGGTTTCTGTTGTGCTTTTTCTCTCGTCTCAATGCTTCTGTGTGCTTGTAGTCTAGCCAGATCGCCCGGTGTAATTGACTGTAGTCGGATTATACGGTATAGGGTTATATTTAATAGACCCCACTTACACCTAATGCTACTTAATCCAAATGAAACTCATGATGACTTCCCCTTTCACTGTGTCCTCCCAGAAATGAATCTGTTTTGTATGTTGACCGTTACATTTTTCTTTAAAAACCTGAATATGAAGTAGAAATAGCTATTCACGATGCTCCAATGGAAGCACATTTGCATATGAATGAAGAAACTGGCACAGGCCTTAAAAACATGTCTGAAAGCGTGCCGGTGCATTGCAGTGGAAATCTGTATGTGCCTGAGTGGCTGTGTGTAAACGTACGTGTATGGATGTGCGCCAGTGCACCAGTGTGTGTGAAGCTATAGGGAAAAAAAATCCCTAAATACACAGTGTGCCAGTCCGCTGAATGTGGCATTGTGTTTGCGTAAGAGACTGAGAAGAAGAGACACGGGCCTCTGCTGGAGCCCAGTGACAACTCAGCATATAGCTATATGAACCACCAAACAAGACGTTCTTCCATGAATGTGTGTTTGTGTATATTTGTTTGACTCAAAGACTATGCTTTACTTGTGGTTTCAAACTATGGCTGCATGATATATCAAATAAAATATTATGATAGGGCTGGATGCAGTCATCAAATCATGAATGCTGCTATTTAATTTAATAGATACAGAGTAGTGTTGTCAAAAGACTCGGTACTTCAGTACTAAAAAAATTAAAATGTTACGGTACCAGGTTTTTTTAAGTACCGGTGGTACCGAGTACCCGGTCAACCCGGTTCTTGATGCACTATCCGAAAGGTGCGCAGATGCGCTCTCTTCATAAAAGCACGGAGACGTGGCGACCTCAAAAGTAGGAAATGCATCAAACTAACAAAACACTTTAAAGACAGACGCCCGGATCAAATGAAAGAGTTCAAGCAGCTAAGTTTCATTTTAATTTTTAAATCTTGTGTTTCCCATACATTGACTTATTCCCGCCACAATATCAAAACTCACCGCCACAAATAGATTTTCCAAAAGGCTTTGACTTCGTTGAATAAACATGAGTGCAGTGGCACGTGTCAAAGTCGACACCCGGTGCGGGTGTTTTTATATCACTATATTTCTGAAGGAAACTTATGGATGTAATTTTCATTTCATCTTGCCTGTAAGGCCTGAGCAGCATTTGTGAGCGCAGCTTGTGGAAACCTCTATGTCTCCTGCGCTACAAGCGCCACCTGCTGGCAGAGAATGAATTTGCATATATATGCCGCCACAAATAGAGTGCAAGTCTGTGGGAAACACCGCTTCTGTTATGGATATTATTCAATATTTTAATTTGAATGTCGGATTGAAATGAACGCTGTTATTAGAGTAGTTAATCGTTAGCATAAGCGCGGCTAACGCTAATATAATGAGCTTTAGAATGAAGTTTCTCCTATAACTTTATTAGGGTAAAAAAAAAAACAGGAGGACATGATGATATTTACTATTTCTAGTATTGTAATTTAATATTTGTACTGTACCATTTTTGGGGGTTTTAATATTTTGATTTAATATTCACAATAAAAATCAAAACTTGTGACCTATGAAAACTCAAATGGAAAGAGATTTTTTTTAAAAACCAAGTTCACTTTATGGTTCCTGAAAGAGGTTTGGTTCTTGAGTAAACCAAAGTGTGATTTGCACTCAAAAATGTCTCAGATTTTAATTTTTTCAGATTTCTTCTCAAAATTATTTTTATTTTCTGTGCAGTATTTTGCAAGCATTTTGGAACGATTAATTCTTTAGAAATGCTATTAAAGTCATATGAAAATAATATATAGTAATTTTCACCAGATCACAATACATATTGCAGAAAAACTAAATATCACATTGTCAGTTTTTTTCCCCAAACATTTTTTTAAAGGAACATTCAAAAGAAATTACATTTCTGTCATCCTTTACTCACCCTCATGTCATTCCAAATGTGTATGACTTGTGTATTTTTTTCTGTGGAACACAAACGATTTTTTGAAGAATGTTGTCACTACTCGTCACTACTCGTGTCCATACCAAGATTATATTATTGATAGGTTGAAATGTATCTTAATAAATAGTGCTTTTAATGTTAGAAATTACTGTAGTGCAGCACCCAGAGACATTCCAAACATTTCATGTTCAAAACATGCCATATCAAATTGACCCCATGTTTACATACATATAAACTGTAATAATAAAATATTTCATTCTTTTATTCAACTTCTATTTGATGGGGACATGAACATGTACCAGATAGTAGGAATGACCCATATATAAGTAGGCTATCTCCTTTCCTGAAACGCATTAAAGACCACATCAGATCTGCCCGCTAGTAAACACCGACATCCCCTGAGGGTCAGTTCAGTCATGATCAGCATGTGAACGACAACAAAGAATATCTTCATATGCTGATAGTTAATACATGTCAGTGTTTTTGCATTAATTAGCCAGAATAAGCTTTACATTTCTGAGAATTTATGATGTGCCTACACTGGCTCTAAAATGTTTTGAATGCTTAATGCAATTCTTACTCATTAGGAAATATCTCACCATTTATCATCTGTTGTTTTCGCATTAACAATAAAATCAATGACACTAAACGAAATATTTAATAATGTAACGCAGTAACATTTCTAAGTGTGACTCAAGTGTCCAGATACTTTTTCGGGGGCACTGTAAAACAGGATTGTGAGCATGATCTTGTGTGTGTGTGTGTGTGTGTGTGGGTTGTGAAACCCCATGTTTTTTTCTCGCAGAATGCAGAACTGGCTAGATTTTTAAACAAGCCCCGCCTCCAAACACCCAGTCACCCCAACAACAAGGCAATGGCAGTGGAGGCCAAGGGGTGGATGTGGAGAAGATGCGATTGGAGGAGAGCTACCGGGAGGAAAGGGGGCGGGGCAGTGGGCGTGTCCGAGACCAGCTCAGCGTCCGCATTAGTAACGTCTAGAGAGCGGAAAACACAGATGAATGAGTGAATGGGGGATCAGATGAAGATAAATTGCTTGAGTGCTTGTTTGATTCAGTGTTAGCCAACTTTTTTTTTTGATGCCACTAGGCTTACCTGTTTTACAAGGTAGGGTGCCAGTAGAGTTGGCTAGCGCTGAAATGCACTGGCATACAAGCATGAAATAGAGAAGATAAAGACAGAGCGGCTATGTTCGGAAAAGCACACTAGCATACTACATTTCCTGTTTCTGCAGTATATAATATGTATACTGTGCGTAGCATGCATGTTTTCTGAATGAACAAAACACACAGATGATCTACTAGGGCTGCCACTAACTACTATTTTTATTTCGATTAATCTATCGACTAATTTATCGATTAATCGATTAATCTAAACGATTAATTTCCCACAAAAAAATCAACAATTTTACTTAAGAATATTTTATTAAACTTTATTTTATTAAACCAAATGAAATCCAAATTTCTATGAAATCCTTTTTTTAAAGCAAAAGTAAAGTGCATCCATCTCATAGTCCAAATCACTGAAATCAAAGTTCAGTATTATAGTGTAAGAATGACAACATATCCTCGTGTTCTAGTCTACTAATTATAAAATTATAATCAAAAAACACTTTTTAAAGAAGTATTTACCAGAATTTATTTAGGAGAAAAATTTTAAATGTGCAGTATTTCTGAAAAAAAAAAAAAAAATACTAAAAAAAAAATAAAACAAATTGATTAATTGGAGATGCTTTTGATTATAAAAATTTAAAGGAACCGTTCAAATGGAGTCCAGAAAATAATGGAAAACAGAATTTGATAAAGATAAAACTGTAAAACTCAATTAATAAGACAGGCTTTTTGATTAATACAATTTAATTTAACCATTAAAACAGAGTATAGAAAAATTAAAATGGAACAAAACTGAATTTGGAAATAAAACGGATTTCATAGGGCCCTATAATTATAATACATTTTTTTGTGGCAATAAATAAAAATAGATGTTAGTGAACAATAGCCTTTACAATAGCCTTCAAAAGCAAGAAATCATATGGTTTTATTGAACAAAATTGTTAAAATACATAATGTATTATAAACAATAGAGCTAATGTACATTACGCATGACAACAAAGGCCTGCAGAAGGCGCCAACGGCCTGATGATTGTTTTTACACATTGCTGTGCGATCTAATACTTGTTTAATATTGACCAAGCACCATTTCATTCAAATGTCCACTTAATCTTTATTATTTGGCCATTACTTTAGGACAGAAATGCTATAGCCACCGTAATTTAAAGATTATGTGGACATCAAAACGTGTAAACTCAGTGTGAGGGTTTGAGCTTTTATTTTGTAATCGTGATTTATTATCCTGAGTTTGCGTAGATTTATAAATGATTTACCTTACAAATCTACGGTGGCCGAGAAGTGCAAAGCAGATCACAATTCTGAAAACAAAATAACTAATTACAAACGCAAATGCAAGTCTAAAAAACAAAACAATTCAGAAAACATTATAACAAGTCAGAAAACACAATGACAAATCAGACAAACCGGAAGAGGTAGGTATAGTTTGAGACAGCACCATTGGTTTGGGATTACTCACCGCTGACTGGACGAGACATCTGTCAATCACCGTATACAGAGAAGAACCAGCCGAAGAACAGCAGAGTCGTGGTATAAAGTTCAGAGATGGTATTAAAGTAGCTCAGTTTAAATGTATTGTATGAATTGCTCTTACTCTGGAATAAAAAATACGGAGTGTATATTTACATTGAGTTAAAAGTGGCTGTAAATCATCAGTTTTAGTGGCGCAGATGGATAAGTGCGTGTTGTTGGCTGTTTGATGCGATCGACCCGGGTTCAATTCCGTCTTTTGCCAAACTTTTTTTTTCTCCCTTTTCAAATCTCGTATCACATCGTAACGGCATTTATTTTCAATAAAAATTAAGGAAATAATCAAAAAGTTGAAAATAAAGTATCGGGTAGGTGTAGGGAGGGCTTTATTGTACCAATAAGGTGGCATCCATTTAATAATTAAAATTAAAATTATAATTTACTCTCAATACGTTATTATTGCATACTGTTTTATAATGTACTACAATACTGAAGTGCAGATAATACTTAATAGTCGAAATCCTGCAATTTTAACATCGTGTAAATAGGTATTTGCACTTAGTGTAAATAGCATATTGCTAAAAATACTGCTATTTTCACTTAGTGTAAATATAATCCATTGCTAATACGAGATTTGAAAAGGGAGAAAAAAAAAGTTTGGCAAAAGACTGGATCGAACCCGGGTCGATCGCGTCAAAAAGCCAACAACACACACTTATCCATCTGCTCCACTACAGCTGATGACTTACAGCCACTTTTAATTCAATGTAAATATACACTCCGTATTTTTTATTCCAGAGTAAGGGCAATTTATACAATACATTTAGTGTGTGTGTGTACATTAAAGTTGAAATGACTGGTCAAAGCGTTCCCTGGTTAAGAAGGTTGAGCTGTTTGTGGTGTAATTTGCACATTTCTATGTAAATGGGTAGACATGTAAACAGTTGCATGAATTATAAGAGCACACATTTATTTATGTAATGTCTAGGATTTAATTTAGAATCATATGTTTGTGGAGTATGTCAAGTAGGTGAAACTTTAATTATGAAATTCCATGTGAATTATTTTTATGTGTCAAGAGTGTGTACACATTGAAAAATCCCCTCAAACCCAGAGGAGGTTCAGACTTTCCACCAGACCAGATATGCTCTGCTAACTGTATAACACAAACAGTAATCAGTCGTTTTCTATTTTGTTGCACTTTACAGAAGTACGTAAGTCTGAGACTGTAGTGGAAAAAAAATTATTAGTGAACAAAGTTGGTCTAAGCAGTTTGTTGAGATGGAATTATTTATTCATTTATTAATAAGCCATTGGTTTGATGCGTTCTGTAGGTAAACCTTACATTCACTTTTCTGTTTCTTTCCTGTTTCCGGCCTGCAGGTGCTCAACAGGAAATCTGGTGTCTTATTTCCAGTCGAGCTGAGAGCTATGAAACTAATTCTGCGGCGGATTTTTTTGCTTCAGTTTAGGTGTGTATCTACTTTATGAAGGATTATCTAAAGATTCCCCTCAGGTTCTTGTGAAAGTTAAGCACTGAAGGAATGGTTCACACAAAACAAAAAAGCGCATGACTTTGTGGAATACAAAAGACGACAACACATCCAGATTTTTCTTCATAATCAAAGCACACAGCATCAGGAGTACACTCTCAGAAACAAAAGGCCATCCCTAGTGTGGTATCCTTTCAAAAGCTACTAATATGTACATTTGAGAGACCAATATGTACCCTTTAAGAGTAAATATGGTACAAAGGAGGACCTTTCATAAAGGTACTGCACCAGTGACAGCTTTTTTACCTCTTTTGTTTCCTGACAGTGATATAGTCCAAAAAGTAGCCCATACAGCTTGTGCACTATATTTCAAGCAATTTCCACATTTCATTTTATTAAAATAATAATAATAATTTCATGTTCTACAATTCAAAGGTTTGGTGTCAGTAAGACTAAAATTGGTCAAAAGGGACAGTAAAGACATTTATATTCTTACAAAATACTTTTTTGTTCTTTTGAAATCCTGAAATAATGTATAAGGATTTCCACAAAAAAAAAATAGTAAGCATCACAACTATTCCACAGTGTAGCACAAATTTGTTTAACTTTTCTCATTCTGTGGTGCTAATTATTATTGTACTATTTATTTTCACGCAGCATCAATATTTTGGTATATATTTAGGTCAGGTGAATTTGAGAACTTCTAGCATTAAGTATGATACATTGGTTTAGTACAGATAAGCTTTTGTAATTTTGCATATTTTGAAAAGATATTTTGCTTTTGCAATGATGGGAACATTCTAGAAGCTGTAACATTCTAGTGCTTTCTGGAACATTCCAGAAGACTGTGGGATCTTTATTGGATGAAAAAAAATCATTTTTTTGGCAAATGTGTAATGAACCTTTGTGTTCTTTTTGGTCAGCAGTGGCTTTTGTCTTGGAACTCTCCCATGGATGCCGTTTTTGCCCAGTCTCTTTCTTATTGTTGAATCATGAACACTGACCTTAACTGAGGCAAGTGAGGCCTGCAGTTGTTTAGATGTTGTTCTGGGTTCTTTTATGACCTCCTGGATGAGTCGTCATTGTGCTCTTGGAGTAATTTTGGTTGGCCGGCCACTCCTGGGAAGGTGCACCACTGTTCCAAGTTTTCTCCATTTGTGGATAATGGCTCTGACCGTGGTTCGCTGGAGTCCCAAAGCCTTAGAAATGGCTTTATAACCCTTTCCAGACTGATACATGTCAACTATTTTGCTTCTCATCTGTTCTTGAATTTCTTTAGATCGCTGCATGATGTGTTGCTCTTTAAGCATGCTTCACTTTGTCAGACAGGTTCTATTTAAGTGATTTATTGATTCAACAGGTCTGGGTGTGGCTAATGAAATTTAACTCCGCTTTCTAAAATAATGTGGTTAATCGCAGTTCTTTCATGATTTAACAGGAGGGGGCAATTAATTTTTCACGTAGGGCCAGGTAGGTTTGGACTTGTACTTTAATGTAAATTCTGTGTGTTTTCACTAGTGAATAGATGGGTTTAAGCATCATTGATGGATACAAAACACACTGTACGCTGCCTGCTATTTTGTGAAACAGTATATGCAATACATTCTTAAAAATAAATGTTCATAAAGAGTTTTTTTGTAGTGATGCAATGGAAGGACCATTTTTGTTTCCCTAAAGAGCCTTTCAAAAAAAATAATAATAAAAAATAAAAAATAGTGTGAAGAATATTTTAATAATCTCAGGATCCTTTAAAGAAACGTGTGGAATGGAAAGATTCTTCATGGAACCATCAATGGAAATAAAGAACCTTTTAATTTTTAAGAGTGTATGCAATGCTATACATTTCAAACAGTCCTATACTGTTGTCCTGTGACCTCATTGTGTAGCATGTTTAATTCAGCAAGTAGCATTGAGTTGAGTTGTCATCTCAGAAAAGTGTGTCGTTTTGCATTTTAATTATTAATCATTATGCAGTGACCTGATTAAGTCAGAGTCAAAAAGTTCTGATTATATCAGGGTTGTAGTTTTATGGCATCGATTAAAGAAACCCTGTGATACTACAGCTTGAGATACAGCAGTGCTGTGACAATCAGATAATCTAGACAAAGTGCAAAAAAAAAAAGTGTATCATTCAGACACACACACATCACAAATCAGTGTATGAATCTCACCAGTCAAATGAAAGACTTCATGCTGCAGTGCATGATGGGAGCCACAAACAAACAAAAAAACTCAACCATGAATCCCAGCATGCATTTCGACATGAATAAATTATACTGATGAATTGTCTCACTATTTATTTGTCCTGTTTTGTTGTGACTTTAGTTGCTTGTTTTGTGATGATCAGAGATTATCTGTGTTTTATTGATCGTTGAGATTCATACGCTGATTCTTGATGTCTCTGTGTGTCTGATGCTGCAGGAGTTGAACATTTTTTGTGCAAATAGTTTTTGATGTTGTTTAGAGTAGCTGATTGTCACAACTCGGCTAAATCTCTGAGAAAGTGTATTAGAACAAGGTTCAACCATAAAATAAACATCACCATAATAAGAGCGCTACCTAAATGTGATCAGTGAATCAGGTCACCCCATGCTAACTGTATCGTCCGCATCAATAACAAGTCTGATCCTGATTATATTTGTCTTGGCTTTTCTTGATATAGTAAATGTATCTTATAAACACACAGTTATCACAGACAGAAAAAAGCACAATAGTCAAAGGTCGGGAGCCCAAGTGAATTAAACACTAATCACTATAATGGTGACTGCATGCAAGAATGTGATCAGTGAATCAGGTCACCCCATGCTAACTGTATCGTCCGCATCAATAACAAGTCTGATCCTGATTATATTTGTCTTGGCTTTTCTTGATAGTAAATGTATCTTATAAACACACAGTTATCACAGACAGAAAAAAGCACAATAGTCAAAGGTCGGGAGCCCAAGTGAATTAAACACTAATCACTATAATGGTGACTGCATGCAATAAAACATCAGCGTCTAAACCTCTGTTAATTCTCAGTAAGAACTTCTGTAGACATATGACAGAAAACTCAAGTCAAACTGGTTAGTAATAAGTGAAGCTGGTAATGCCGAGTTGTTTAATCATCCTCTGCTAGCTCTTGAATGGCTCTTGAGGGTCTGGTCTTCAACACACCTCTGGTCTTGATTATTTATTTTATTTATTAAAATTTATTTAGAAAGGGACCATGTACGATTTTAACATAAATGTTTCCATTGCATGCATTGTACCGAATTTAGCCAATGGCTAGTTTTCATCCGCGGTCCTTTGGCAGGTAATCATAAAAACAACAAACACATACAATACAGTAATACTTATACACATCCTATCAGAGCCAAAAAAGAACAATAAAGATAGCGTCCAGTTAAAGCACAGTCTGGACAGAACAAGAGCTTGAACAATTAGTTGTGAACCATGTTACAAAAGAAAGGGCCTGATCTTCAGTTTTAGCAATGTGGTCTGAGAAAGTCAGCTGATCATCATTCATAAGTCCAAGGTTTCTGGCTGCTTTTGAAGGAGTTATGGTTGATGTGCCTAACTGGATGGTGAAATTTTGATAAAACGATGGGTTTGATGGAACCACGAGCAGTTCTGTCTTGGCAAGGTTGAGTGGAAGGTGACGGTCCTTCATTCAGCAAGAACTGTCTGTTAGACAAGCTGAGATGCCTATAAACCTTCTCAGAAAGAGGGGTGTAACCCTGGTGTAAAACAGTTCCTACATCACATCCAATTCCCATAGAGAATCAGTAGTTAGATTCACTTCACAAGCGACATAGTACTTTATTTAGATTTTGCAACTTGTGTGAAAAATACATTTGATTAACTTACACGATTAAAGCAGCCTACAAGCAGTGCAGGTATGAAAGCAGGAGGACTAACACACAGTATATACCAAAAGAATGCACAAGCGCAAATCAAAAACTGTCGCACACTAACATGTGGATGAAACAACCAAATCGTCTCTATGATGACGACATCTAGAGGACAACGAGAAGATAGATTAATACATGAACACAGGCCTTTTGCTTTTTTCTTATATTCATAATACATATTAGAAATGTAACAGTAGATGCAGTAGTGTATCAGTGGTCAGAATCATGTTTTAAAATGTCACATATTATGAAGATTTGCATGTTATGATCATAAATTTAATATATTGGGTAATATATCCAATTCATCAACTCTTTCTTTTGTATTCCAGCGTTGATGAAAGTTGTCTGAGCATTCATCATATTGATCCAGCAACAGCACCTGAAATTATGCAAATTAATTCACAAGTATAAAACATTTTGTATGTATGTATTTTTGTAATTGCATTATATTGTAATATTTTGCATTGTTTTTAATTTATTTCACCTTAAATCTTCACTTTGGAATAAAGAGTGTCAGGACTCTCCTTTCCTAACAGATGACAAGAGTTTATCATATATTAATTTTGCATTTATTTTATTATACATGCTCTTAATGTGTTATGTTACAACAAACAGCTGCAAAAACACCTCAGCGGGGTTGTTGTCGTACCTTTATTTTCTTTCTTTTTCTTCCTCATTTCCTTCATTAATTTCAGGTCAAGCTTTACATAGGTCACACACGAAGTCCTGATTACAGTGTCTGCATTAAAAAAATAGCGAACGGGTAAGACATTTTCTGGTTTTAGTCTTTCAGTTGTTTGTAGTTACTGAGTTTATGTTTTGTTCAAAACGGCTGATGGCTACTATTTTGTTGTCTATGAAAAAATTAAACCAATTAAACCAAACTACATGATTCTATACAGATCGGATACGCAAAGATCATCCATCCATCCAGTCACACATTAATATTTTATAATTTCATTAAAAAAAAAAGATCATTGCAATTAATGTATAGATATTGTTAGATATTCTAACTGAAGCATGATGGTGTTTGTCCATTCTTCCTCTGATGTTCTGATGTCTGACTGATGTTTTGCAGCTGATGGTCTGTAGAGGGAGACGGAGATCCTCCACCTGTACTCAAACACAAAGAAACTTCAGGAATGATTCACAAATGGCTTTCTTGCCTCAGTTTATGACATATAAAACCACCTTTAATCATAAAATGGTTCCAAAGACCATTATAGTTAAGATTGTCTGTATAAGTAGTCTATGTTGATTTGAAGAGATGAGATGAACCTTTGTTACGTTTGCAGCAGAACTGCAGGACCAGTAAGAAAATGAGCAGAAATGCACCACTCAGTCCTGAAACCACTCCAACGATCAGAGCATCTGAAAATTTGGGTACTGAAGATCCTGATGTTTTAAAATAAAAGGTCAGCAGGTCAAAGTCAGTTAAGGGTAGCTAGTCATCTGCAATTTGATTATGACATGTTTTAACCTAAATGAAACCCATTTATTTATTAAAATAGCTTTTGTTAAAGGTGCTGTATGTAGGATTGACACCGAGTGGTTGAACTAGGTATTGCAGTCCAAATTCAAAATATTGGAGCGGGTTTTTTTCACCCGGCCCCTCCCACGCAGGTTGCCAGATTGACGACACCAACAGGAACGAGCGCACTTGACGATGAATGAAATTAAATACGCTCTGTTTTCCGCCAACTGGCAACCCGGGGTGATGGAATACAATTGGGTAAACTGGCAGTGGGCGGGTTTCACAAACCAAAACAGAGACCGACATTCCAGCCCAGAACGCACATTTTCAAAGGAGAATAACTGACTGTAGCATTGTTTTTCAGATAAACAAGTATGTTATCTTAGCATGTTTCTTAAATATCTGCAAACATATTATGGTATTTTTATGCTTCAGTAGTGTCAAAAACTTACATACTGCACCTTTAAAGTAATTTATCTGCAGAGTTATTACATATTATATACAGTAAAAAAGTAGCAGAGGTTTATAGACATTTTGACTCATGTAGTCAGAGTGATAAACAGATATAAAGACTCTCACCTGATACGGTCAGTGTAACTTTATCACTGGTGTGTGAGTATCGTGATCCTTGGGTCTCGTTTCCAGCACAGCTGTAATGACCCGTGTGAGATTCATTAACAGAACTGATTCGGTATTCCTGTGATTGACTGACATGAATCACTGAATCATCTTTATTCCAGCTGTAGCTCCAGCTGCTGACGTTTGTCTCCTGCATGTCACATGTGAGAGTGACCGTCTATCCTCTGAACACATGTCCATCAGGCTGAACACGCAATGCAGGCTTGGGTCTCTCTGCGCAAAATTTAAGACAGCACATGATACTGTTAATGGATGCTGTTCATTTTTATAATTGTATAGTGATCTCAAAATCAGATTGTGCTGTAAAAACAGCACTTACCTCTTACTGTTAGCATGACTATTTGGCTTTGTGTGGTCTTTCCTCCTACAGTACATGAATATTTTCCTCCATCAGAGACTCTCACATCTCTCAGTGTTTTTGTTTCATCACCAGTTTGTATTCTCGTGAAGTCTTTGAACCAGATAACCGTCTGTCCAGTTAACTGTCCCACATCACAGCTCAGAGTAACTGTGTCTCCAGTGAACACTGAACTCTGGGGTTTTATGGTTACTTTGGGTTGGTCTGTAAATATTTCATGATACAATCTTGAGTTAATAAGTAATCTTTAGTAAGGATGCACAATATTGGATTTTTGCCGATATCCCGATAATTTTCAACTCATTTTGGCCGATAACCGATGCTGATTCCGATATATAATTATTTTTAGCTAGTGGTTAGTTTTTAACAAGAACTTATTTGTTAGAATTAAATAAACAGTAATAAAGTTATTTTATAATGACAGTACATTAAAGGTTTGAAAATAACTATAAATAAACTATATATTAATCACTGCATTTCCCCCCCCAGAAAGATGCAGTAGTAACCTTAACATTTTATTTTAAGGTTTAACATTTGTAAATGGTCTAAAGCGAAAGAGTTGTAAAAATATTTTAGAGCTCATAATTTGTTTAAAAATATAACATATTACACATTAATGAATAAATCAGTATATATAAAATTTATTTAAGTGTCCTGTTTGTGATTTTTTTTTGTTTGCGCCTGTAAGCTATAGCTTTTGACCTTTAAATCAAAACATACTCATGATTTTATGGCATCAATTACTGCTCTGTTTAATCAGAAACACAGTCTAAATATTATTTGTGTATTTTGCTTTCATTTAATTAGAAGTAGGCCAACACCGCCCCCTACAGAATTAAAACTCCTTATCGAGCGGGCATGACCACATGTCTTATCATCAAGACACATCGGCATAATTTTTCATATGGGATGCCGATATTTACATTTAAAGCCATTATCGCATTATCGGGATAATATCCGATAATATCGTGCATTAGTCTTTAGTCATCATCTATTGCTGCTTTTGATTTCTGTTATTAATATGAAAGGTTTCCTTATTTTGCCTCAACCTTCAGCTTACTTTCTTTGTCATTATGAGTAATGTACGGTGAGGCATTGCTGCCACACACATTATGTTTTCCACTCAATTATGTCGTAATAACAAGATGTTTTCTCGTTAAAACAACATCTTTTCTCGTAATAACGAGATGTTTTCTCGTTAAAACAACATCTTTTCTCGTAATAACGAGATGTTTTCTCGTTAAAACAACATCTTTTCTCGTAATAACGAGATGTTTTCTCGTTAAAACAGCACTTACCTCTTACTGTTAGCATGACTATTTGGCTTTGTGTGGTCTTTCCTCCTACAGTACATGAATATTTTCCTCCATCAGAGACTCTCACATCTCTCAGTGTTTTTGTTTCATCACCAGTTTGTATTCTCGTGAAGTCTTTGAACCAGATAACCGTCTGTCCAGTTAACTGTCCCACATCACAGCTCAGAGTAACTGTGTCTCCAGTGAACACTGAACTCTGGGGTTTTATGGTTACTTTGGGTTGGTCTGTAAATATTTCATGATACAATCTTGAGTTAATAAGTAATCTTTAGTAAGGATGCACAATATTGGATTTTTGCCGATATCCCGATAATTTTCAACTCATTTTGGCCGATAACCGATGCTGATTCCGATATATAATTATTTTTAGCTAGTGGTTAGTTTTTAACAAGAACTTATTTGTTAGAATTAAATAAACAGTAATAAAGTTATTTTATAATGACAGTACATTAAAGGTTTGAAAATAACTATAAATAAACTATATATTAATCACTGCATTTCCCCCCCCAGAAAGATGCAGTAGTAACCTTAACATTTTATTTTAAGGTTTAACATTTGTAAATGGTCTAAAGCGAAAGAGTTGTAAAAATATTTTAGAGCTCATAATTTGTTTAAAAATATAACATATTACACATTAATGAATAAATCAGTATATATAAAATTTATTTAAGTGTCCTGTTTGTGATTTTTTTTTGTTTGCGCCTGTAAGCTATAGCTTTTGACCTTTAAATCAAAACATACTCATGATTTTATGGCATCAATTACTGCTCTGTTTAATCAGAAACACAGTCTAAATATTATTTGTGTATTTTGCTTTATTTTTTTGGATAATATGGAAGATTCTTTATTAAGCAATTTAATTTAGCTTCATTTCTTACATAATTTAAGGGGTCATATGATGTTGCTAAAAAGAACATTATTTTGTGCATTTGGTGTAATGCAGTGTGTTTATGCGGTTTAAGGTTAAAAAAACCCCGTATTTTCCACATACTGTACATTATTGTTTCTCCTCTATGCCCTGCCTTTCTGAAACGCGTGGATTTTTACAAAGCTCATCGGTCTGAAAAGCAAGGTGTGCTCTGATTGGCCAGCTATCCAGTGCGTTGTGATTGGCCGAATACCTCAAGCGTGTGATGGAAATGTTACGCCCCTCACCATACTGTGATGCTCTGTCCGGCCGGACCGACGAGACAAAAACATTAAAACCCATTATAAACGAGGCATTTGTTGCATCCAGTGGGGACATAATTATGGATTATAATGACTTCTACTGTCTTTTTACGCGTTGCGTTGCATCTCGCCGCGTAAACATAAAACCATGTCTGCATTTGTGATCGGAGAAATGAAAAACAACAAGCGCTACAAACAAAAAAAGTCTTTGTTGCTATTCAACTCTAAAACAATAAGTATTCTGATTGTCAAAACCATGACATTAAAGGGGTCATATGATGTGATTTCAAGCTCTTGGTGCATAAAAATGATCTGTAAAGTTGCAAAGACTAAAGTCTCAAATCCAAAGAGATATTCTTTAGAAAAGTTAAGAGTCAACCACACCCTCCTAAAACGGCTCGTTCTAACACACCCCCACATGTCTACGTCACTGTGTGGCATAAGGCCACCCAAATGTTCACACAATGTTCACCCGTCTTTCGGATGAGATGTTAAACCGAGGTCCTGACTCTCTGTGGTCATTAAAAATCCCATGGCACTTCTTGTAAAGAGTAGGGGTGTAACCCCGGTGTCCTGGCCAAAAACTGCCCCCCTGGCCTTTGTCAATCATGGCCTCCTAATGATCCCCAACCATTTGATTGGCTCTATGACTTTCTCTCCTCTCCACCTGTAGCTGGTGTGTGGTGAGCGCACTGGCGCTGGTACTGTGGCTGCCGTCGCATCATCCAAGTGGATGCTGCACACTGGTGGTGGTTGATGGGTGTACAAAAATACACAGTCAAGCGCTATATAAATGCATCATTCATTCATTAATTTATTCAATGAAAGAAGGCATAACTTTTATTCTCGCTGTAGTATTGTTGTTGCCGCCACCTCCATGTCCTGAAGACGCTGTGTTTCGTTGTGAAAGCAAAACTACTTTGTTTGGTCTTCCAAAAGAGGACGATATCTGCTTCGTCATGCCTGGAGCTGATCCGTGCTGGTTGCTGAGGAAATACAACAACCGTCCAGCCTGGGGTTGTCACATGTGGTAGCCTCCTTCGTCGAATCCGCCGGCCACGCCATTCTCAAGCCCGCCCGGTCTGAATACTTTCCGTACCCACTGTATTAACAACACTGTTCCAGAACACTTCAACCCAAATTTTCAGATGTGTGCAGCACATTTTACAGAGGACGAGGACGGTTTCCTGATCCTGGGAGAATAGACTACAATGCCGGCTGTTCTGACTCACAGACTGTAAGTAAATTTTTTCATATTTAAAGGATTTGCCACTGATGATTCAAACGTGAGTTTTGAGCAGTGTAGAGTAGCACTTGTTGTTTGTCATTTCTCTGATCACAAATGCAGACATGGTTTTATGTTTACACGGCGCGATGCAACGCAATGCAACCTGTAAAAAGACAGTATAAATCATTATAATCAGTAATTATGTCCCCACTGGATGCAACAAATGCCTCGTTTATAATGGGTTTTAATGCTTTTGTGTCGTCGCTCCGGCCGGGACACGGCATCACAGTATTTCTCCTTAATATGGTCACATCAGTCAATATCAACATGTTTAAATGACTTGTTTAAAAATATAAGGCATATAATATAAATCGTAGCAATAATTTGATAATGTCACGTTTGCTGCCTTCTTGTTGTCTGATTTGTGATGCGGTTTCAATTTGTGAAATAATGATGTAATATTTGAACTCTTATATGGAAAAAATATGAATCAAGCACAAAACCTCCAAAAATCTTAACATGTCCGAGTTATTATTTCCTAAAAAGGCAACAACTGAAAACTAATATTTCTAAACTATTTTTGAAGCTGTTGTTTCATATGCCTATGTCTAATCATGCCATAACAATAAAGCATTATTATATATCTGAAAAAAATAAAAATAAAAAAATTAATGTGCATCACCCTTCCAGCCAATGAATGCTATTCCTTGTTAAATAAATGATCTGTTTTATTCATCAGTTCAAAAAAACAAACAAAAAAAAAATCTGGGTAAAACCCCCTCTGTTATACACATGCGATCAGGTGCTGTGTTTGAGATTTAATCGGGAGTTTTGAATCCGGGAAGCAGCAGTGACCGACTGTGTGTCGTGTGCTTCAAGCTGACCGAAACATCGTCTGAATAAAACACTCCGCAAGTCCCTCCGAGATGTTTCTTTCATTAAACACATTGCCAAAGTGTTTGTTAAAAACACGGAGGACACATTCAAATATTCACCACTGTTAATACACAACATTTACATGAAAAGTACACGCAACCTTGTCCATTACCGTGCACACGCCGTGGATTTGATCGGACGGTGTTAAAATAAATGTTCACTTGTAGCAATCTTCGGTCTCTAAATAAAGCTCAGTACCTCTACAATATGCATACGTTGGTTTTACTCGACTAAATTACTTAACAACCTCAATTTCACTCAAAATATGAGAGGAGAAAACACAAGCGCGAGCTGCTCACGCAGGAGCACAGACACGGAGCAGCGCTGGTTGAGTCTACACGGTTCTCATGCTGTGGTTAAATGCGCAGCGCCGCAGCAGCGGCTCATTCGTTCTTTGTTGTTTACAGTCCAGATCAGTTCAGAGAGATCATGGCAGAAACCGCTCCAGCAGCTACCGCGACCAAAGCGGCCAAGAAGAAAGCAGCAGCTAAACGCAAGAGAACGGGTCCGAGCGTCGGCGAGCGCATCGTGAAGGCGGTGTCCGCGTCTAAGGAGAGGAGCGGTGTGTCTCTCGCCGCGCTGAAGAAAGCGCTGGCTGCCGGAGGCTACGATGTGGAGAAGAACAACTCCCGCGTCAAGATCGCCGTCAAGAGTCTGGTGACTAAAGGCACCCTGGTCCAGACCAAAGGAGTCGGCGCCTCCGGCTCGTTCAAGCTCAACAAGAAACAAGCCGAGACCAAGACAAAACCCGCCAAGAAAGCCGCTCCTAAAGCCAAGAAGCCCGCGGCAAAGAAGCCCGCCGCCAAGAAACCTGCCGCCGCGAAGAAGAAGCCCAAGACCGCAGCCGCGAAGAAGAAGCCCGCCGCCAAGAAATCCCCGAAGAAGGCCAAGAAACCCGCGGCTAAAAAGGCAACGAAGAGCCCCAAGAAAGCAAAGAAACCAGCGACTCCGAAGAAAGCAGCCAAGAGCCCTAAAAAGGCCAAAGCAGCCAAACCCAAAACGGCGAAACCCAGAGCTGCCAAGCCCAAGAAGACCGCGGCCAGAAAGAAATAAACTCCTCTTTTCTGATGTTTTATCAAAACGGCTCTTTTAAGAGCCACCCACTGATTCAAA
>NW_015506681.1:133209-140309 GCF_001515645.1 Sinocyclocheilus grahami
GGCTACGATGTGGAGAAGAACAACTCCCGCGTCAAGATCGCCGTCAAGAGTCTGGTGACTAAAGGCACGCTGGTCCAGACCAAAGGAGTCGGCGCCTCCGGCTCGTTCAAGCTCAACAAGAAACAAGCCGAGACCAAGACAAAACCCGCCAAGAAAGCCGCTCCTAAAGCCAAGAAGCCCGCGGCAAAGAAGCCCGCCGCCAAGAAACCTGCCGCCGCGAAGAAGAAGCCCAAGACCGCAGCCGCGAAGAAGAAGCCCGCCGCCAAGAAATCCCCGAAGAAGGCCAAGAAACCCGCGGCTAAAAAGGCAACGAAGAGCCCCAAGAAAGCAAAGAAACCAGCGACTCCGAAGAAAGCAGCCAAGAGCCCTAAAAAGGCCAAAGCAGCCAAACCCAAAACGGCGAAACCCAGAGCTGCCAAGCCCAAGAAGACCGCGGCCAGAAAGAAATAAACTCCTCTTTTCTGATGTTTTATCAAAACGGCTCTTTTAAGAGCCACCCACTGATTCAAAGTAGAGCAGTATTTCCTCGGTTATCTGTCTAGTGTATAATTTGGACATCATTGATCAAATAATTTATACACTGCTGCAAGTCAAACTTTAAACTATTATTATTATTATTATTAAACCAGACAATTCAGTGAATAACAGGTAAGGCAGGGTTAATCGTGTAGCACATTTAATAAATAAAGAGTAAAGTGCTATATACATAAAATTATGTAAATGTCCTTAAAATTAAAAAAGAATCAGAAATAACCAAATTGAAAGAAAACGAAATAAAGTTGCACACAAAAAAGAAACTAATATGTTTAAAGAGTTGCAAATACTAAATAGCAGAAGGGGGTTGGGTTTGGAGGGAGGTTCACTGATTGGCTTGAAATGTGTTCAGACTCCAGCCAATAGGAGACCGGTACGCTTCTTTCAAAAGTCACATCGCAGCCTTCTGTACAATCAATGCTTTTAAAACAGGTTTTCTACTATAGTGAGTGGAAGAGGCTAAACCTGTGGAAAGGAGAAGGGTGTTCCTGCAGCTTCAGGGCCTTCCGCAGTTCTAGGACCCTGGTGGTTTAGTTTGTAGTCATGTTTGTACATGTTGTTAAAGAAAGATATTTTTTTATTTCAATTGTGATTTTTGATTTATAAATGCATCAGATGTTAATTACGAAGTGTGTAATACCTGCTTTGAGTTAACAATTTTAAATTGAAATGAATTTACACTTAAAATATAAATGAGAAATGTATTTCAGTCTTTAAACAACTGAAAAAGTGCAGTACCTTAAGTCTTAGTTTCTTGAAATATACTGTATATTGATTAGCCCCCTTAAGTTGAACTAGCTCATTATCAGGTATAATAAAGATGGAATCAAATGAAATCAGCATTTGCAGTCACTAAATTACAGCCAGATATTTAAAAGTTTGTAGAGAGGCAAGACACAAGACTCGAGAATGGTTCAAGAATGCATATTTATATACTGTATACTCATTTTTGCAATAACTCATAATACAACATCATAAAAAAAGACCCCCTTTTCCATCAGTTGCTGCACGGACAGAAATACCAAGATGGCGCAGAGAGATATGGCTGCCTCCGTGGCGTGCTCCACAGTTGTTTTTATTAGTTTGTCCTGTCTTTAGTTATATCCCTGCAATCAGTTTCACCAGAGATGAATTGCTGGACATTCGGCAGTACACACCACCCGATATTTCACCGGTTTTCGACTATTCTGATGTTTTACTGGAGATTGTAGTGGGGGAGCTGTGGCGCTGATTAAGCGATTCAGGACGCACAGACGGGGGAAGAGAACCGGCGCACTCGTGAAGCTCAGGAAGCGCGGATTCAGAACGGTGTTGCCTAGCATCCATCTGGCAAATCCCTGCTCTCTATCCATCAGTTGCTGCATGGACAGAAAGGCTTCAACTCCTGAGAGAGATAAAAAAAGAGAGAGCGGCAGGGATAATTAAATAAGAAACACTTGCTTTAACATGTTTAACTCTGTAATATATATTTCTGATTTAACACTTATGCGCTGTTGGGGTTGTAGAGAGAGAGAACCAAACAGAATAATCATGTTACTGACATCTAACTCCAAACTCCAAATGTAAGTATATAAGAGCAAAACCCACAAACTGAATGTTCTCTCTTCTTTCCTCAATTGTTTGTCAATCCGGCAACACTTTCTATGAAGCCTGTATTTATAATACATTATAAGGGTTTTCTTAAGGCATTATAATTAATGCATAAAGCACTATAAAAAAAAGGTTAATATGTTGTATCATCTCATAAATAATCATAACATTTATAATACATTATAATACTTACGCATTTGTGGTTATAACTTTTAAGAGTATGATTACGTATAACACACAATGAATGCCATAATAAATCCACTTAATTTATAATGGATTATCTTGACATTGTTTATTTAAGATCTGGACAGTATCTTACTACTTTGGAGGAGTGGTTGAGTATTGTTTTGAGTGTTTCCTGTGAGGTTAATACTAATTTTGCTGTGCGCTAGTTTAAAGGGGTCATATGATGCGATTTCAATTGTTCCTTTCTCTTTGGAGTGTTACAAGCTCTTGGTGCATAAAGAATATCTGTAAAGTTGCAAAGACTAAAGTCTCAAAACCAAAGAGATATTCTTTATCAAAGTTAAGAGTCAGCCACACCTACCTAAAACGGCTCGTTCTAACACGCCCCCACATGTCTACCTCACTATGTGGGAAGATTTGCATAACACCGCCCAAATGTTCACGCAAAGAAAGAAGGCGTAACACTTGTATTCTCGCTGTAGTATTGTTGGCGCTGCAGCCATGTCGTGAAGGCGCTGCGTGCTTCGTTGTGAAAGCGAAACTACTTTGTTTGGTCTTCCAAAAGAGGACGATATCCGCTTCGTCATGCCTGGAGCTGATCCGTGCTGGTCGCTGAGGAAATACATCAACTTTCACCGTGGACAAAGCGGAGTCCAGCCCGCCTCAGCTCACTCTATCCCAGCCTCAGCGCACGCTAAGCCGGGGCTTCCCCTCACGCTAGGCCGCTGTGTTTTTCGTTGCCACTGATAATTCAAACGCGAGTTTTGAGCAGTGTAGAGTAGCACTTGTTGTTTGTCATTTCTCCGATCACAAATGCAGACAGAGTTTTATGTTTACGCGGCGCGATGCAATGCAACGCAACACATAAAAAGACAGTATAAGTCATTATAATCAGTAATTATGTCAAATACAACAAATGCCTTGTTTGTAATGGGTTTTAATGTTTTTGTCTCATCGCTCCGGCCGGACACGGCATCACAGTATGGTGAGGGGCGTAACATTTCCGTCTCACGCTTGAGGTATTCGGCCAATCACAGTGCACTGGAGAGCTGGCCAATCACAGCACACCTCGCTTTTTAAGGTTAGGGTTGGTAGAATAAGTTGATGTACTTGCAAAGTTGTTTATAGTGAGTAGAATATCTGTTGAGGAACCATCAAAGAAAGTGTTAGCAGATATTTAGCAGACAGTCTACTAATATTCTAATGACTGCTAGTTGACATGTAGTCGCAGAGTTACTTATCAACAGTTGTCTAAAGGCTACCATCAAAATAATCAAATTGATATTACAATAAAAATAGTTCAAAGCAAATCTGTACACGTTCATCTAATCTGATATCAGATCTTATGGCTGTTTGAGAAAAAATATTATTATTATTATTATTTATAAGTGGTCTTTGCTTTAAGTACAGTGAAGTTACTTCATTTAAAGCAGACAAAGAGCAATTAATAATTATAAGACCACATTAAAGCATTTTGGAATGTTTTCATGAAGACTGTATTTGTTATTTTACAGTAAAACGTCTCAGGTTACTTATGTAACCATGGTTCCCTGAGTAGGGAACGAGACACTGCGTCCTCTAGGGGTCGCTATGGGGAACGCCTCGTCGTGACCCGTGTCTGAAGCATACATTGAAAAAACACCAACAACACGTTGGCCGGCGACAGCCATGACTTCACTACCGGTGTGACTATAGTATAAATAGGTACGGTAGACCAGTCAGGGTAGCATGAAAGCGTAACCCCAGCGCGGACGCCCAGGACATTTTTGCAGTGACGCGCCGGTGGCCTGATGATCCTGAAGGCTCCCGCAGAAGCCTGTGTTATGGCTGCATGATCCAGGAAGTATGAAGCCGAAAACCGGCTTACTTACTGTCTGGACATATATCAACGAGCGAAATAAGCACTACAAGTCGAGCACCCGGTTTCTGAACCCAGCAGAGGGGGTGCCCATCGAGGACCTACCCTAGAAAGGGACAGAAACACACAGGTCCCGGGAAACACTGCAAAGAAACTATCAGAAGGGTTATACACACAACCACCAGTCTCATTAGATACACATATATACATATATTAGACATGGATCGTACTCACCTACCATGGTTCCCGCGTCGGAGCTCTGTCCGGAGAAGCCTCTAGACCGGACCATCAGTAAGATGGTCACTATGAAGCCATAGAACCAACCAAACCTAATAGGTCCAGTATAGGAGACTATAATGCAGGAAATTTCCCACCTAACCTCGGTCAGGTGGAGAGCTGGTGGTTACAGCGGAATTTAGGAAGGTGAAGATAAGTTTTTTTTGGCAGATGTAAGAAATGAGTAGATACTGAGGTATCACTCTGATCCGGACAAAAGCAGAGACAAACGAGAGCGGAGCTTTTTTCCTTGAAAAAAATGCTTGCAGTGCACGCTGATTGCCCCCTCGGAGACATCGCGTGCGTGCTCTTTGCCCAAACAAAACAACGCATAGATCGTGTGTGTCATCAGATGTTAAACAACGTCAACATGGATGCACACATCCTTAAATGCTTTGCTAGTGCTCGCCATAATGAGATAAATAGAGATCGCTCTTACCACAGAAATGCACGCTTCAAACAAAACAGTCAATGAAGACGAAGAAGAGAATGATGTGTAGCTCCCGGCGCCTATTTATACTATAGTCGCACAGGTAGTGACGTCATGGCTGTCGCCGGCCAACGAGTTGGTGTTTTTTCAATGTATGCTTCAGACACGGGTCACGACGAGGCATTCCCCATAGCGACCCCTAGAGGACGCAGTTCGAAGTTCCCATGAAAGGGAAACACAAATAAGACGTACTAAGTTATTATGCAGATCTTAAACAATAGCAAGATATGAGACCTATAATACATTATAACTATGAGAAATATAATCCATTGTAACTTAAGTGGATGCAATCTGTTCATTGTGTGTTATAAAATATCATACACTTAAGCACAAATAAGTATTATAATACATTAAAACTGTTCTTACGATTATTTATAAGATGATGCAACATATTATAAGGTTTCTTATAATGCATTATTCATTACTTATAATGGTTTAAGAATAACCTTATAATGTATTATAAATACAGGCTTCATAGAAAGTGTTTCCGTCAATCCTTCTATTAAAATCTTCCACTTCAATTAAATAGTTATCAGAGAACAATCACTGTTGGGTTAACAGAAATATCAGTAACAAAAGGTGCACTGGGCATTGTGCAAAAATAATGAATATTCTACTCTGAGCTGTAATGATAATCCGGACCAGAAAGGAAGACCTGCTCAGCCTCCTGCAATGAGAAATTCTGAGGACAGCCAGGGCATATATGATGGCCTATGAAAAACAGTTAATTTAAGTATACTATTATAGCACTACTGAACAGCAAGCCATTATACATTGGTCCATACACAAGTAGAACCAGCATGCAGTTTATACAGTAGATTTTGTAAGTGCAGGAGCAGGACACTCACAAACACATTACATGCTCAGTTGTGTTGGTGTCCGATGCAGCACTCCTCTCAGATAGGCAAACAGGACAGTTGTTCCTCACTACCTCTGCAGTGTGGTCATGGACAGCCTGAATGTGGATCTTCTCAGAGATAGCACTCTGTACACTGGCTGAAGAGTACCTTGGAGCAGGTTTCTGGCTTCATCAGTCCAGAAGGCAAACCGCTGACCATGCCTTTCAAACATCAACAAGATTAATCTAAAGTACTGCCAAAAGGACAGGCTAATAACACATATTGTGGTGCAACCAAGCAATGAGCCCAGTTTAATTATGAAAGATGATTTATACTTAACTAATATGCTAAAACAATGAGTATCAAACAAGTTTTCACACTAATACAGTAAGCTACAGGTAAATCTGACACATCTCACATCAACATGCGTTTATCATCTTTTTAAGTTTAATTAGTGTGCTGGCTAGATTTACTTATTGTAGTCATTATGTCAACAAGGTTTAGCTTAATTAAATCATGGCCACGAATTAAGAACATCGTAATTATCAAAAAAAAACTAGCAATCAGGAATTCATTATTATTTCTAAGCAGTTCTCACGTTGGCTACGTAAACTTTGCATCGTTTTAAGGTTATAAAATAAAACTTAATTGAAAATCGGTAAAGTTACTCACTCTGATTGCTGTCCATGTCGTCCATCTTTAGTGATCCAATTCGGTAGGTGGCGCTGTTACAAAAGAATAGGGTCCTAGAACTGCGGTCCTGAAACTGCAGCCTCCGGTTGTGCAGGAACATACTATTGGAGGAAAGGCCCGCGCTAAGGCCAAGACTCGCTCCTCCAGAGCAGGGCTGCAGTTCCCCGTCGGTCGTGTTCACAGGCTTCTCCGCAAAGGCAACTATGCCGAGTGCGTCAGTGCCGGTGCTCCGGATTATCTGGCCGCTGTGCTCGAGTACCTCACCGCTGAGATCCTGGAGCTGGCTGGAAACGCCGCTCTGGACAACAAGAAGGGCCGTATCATCCCCCGTCACCTGCAGCTGGCGGTGCGCAATGACGAGGAGCTGAACTATGGCGGGCCTTCCGGTCCAAAAATAAGACTAATAACTTGTTGCGGGAAGTCACTACTCGCTTTCCTCACACGGTGGGCAACTGACTCTCCTCAGCTGGCGACTCACTCTCCTCACACGGCAGGCGACTCACTCTCCTCACACGGCGGGCGACTCACTCTCCTCAGCTGGCGACTCACTCTCCTCACACGGCAGGCGACTCACTCTCCTCACACGGCGGGCGACTCACTCTCCTCAGCTGGCGACTCACTCTCCTCACACGGC
>NW_015506681.1:142850-145918 GCF_001515645.1 Sinocyclocheilus grahami
AATGGTTGCACTCGTTGACGACTCTTTCCTAAAATCAATACACATTTCTTTCGTTTTTGAAATATTTAACTTGAGATTTGATACATCACACCAAGAAACAAATTCAGTTAAAAAGGGTCCATGACTGTCCTCGTCCCCTCTAAGGAGACTAACCAATGCGGTATCATCTGCAAATTTGATTAGATATCTCGCTGGGCAAGAACTCCTACAATGATTTGTGTACATAATAAACAGTAAGGGTGAGAGGACACAACCTTGTGGGGAACCAATATTCGTGATTTGTTTGTCAGACAATGAGGTACCCACACACACTCATTGAACTCTGTTATTTAAAAAATCCTGCAACCACAAAATCACTCCTCCATCTAGAGAGAAATCTACAGATAATCTTTCGACCAGAACAGATGGCACAATATTATTAAAAGCAGAAGAAAAATCAGCAAAAATAATTTTCACATGATTTTTAGGACCCTCAAGATGTGAATGAACAATATGTAACAATGTTAAAATAGCATCATCTACTCTTATTTGACTGATAAGCAAATTGAAAAGGATCCAGTAAATGCTGTTTTTTCCACTATGTACCTTTTAACATGATTGCACTTTGCCTTGCACAGGAATCATCTTGCTCATTCCTGCAGGACTCATATTAAACAGGCAACTATTCCTGCAGGATAAACTTACTGTCTGGTTATATTTTATTTTAGTCTACAGTGTTTCAAACATGGACACAAGTACTTACCTGCAATTATATAATTTACTAACAATTTTTAAAATAAAATTTTCAGAATAAAAATTTCACTGACATAATATCTAAAACAAACAAGTTGTTCACATATCACAGTATAAGTTTTAATATTACTTGCACTTTTATTTCACAGTGGATTTGATGTATTGTATTGTACAGAATTTTTAATTCTTCCAACATTCATGTACTGTATATATTCATGTTAAATTATTTCATACATGCATTCATTGTATCACACATTAACTGTACATATTATAAATAACTACATAACTGGAAATATATAACAAAACTATAAATATTAAAAAATGTTATATACAGATTACATATCACATATAAACATTTAAAATATTATTTGTCAATGCTTAATAAAAATGCATATTGCAAAAATTAATAATCTACTGTTGTACAATACAATCATGCCAAGAATTAAATCCACAGTGCACTTTAAACTTTCTCAAATAATACACTAAATAGACTGTCTAATCAACAACCAAAGCCATCAACAGACCAATACAACGCGTTTTACATACTGAATAGACTTAAACATGCAAAACCACAAGAAGTGTGACCTCAAAGTCATACAGTAACCGTAGTGTACTTAATAAAATAAAGTTATAACTTATAAATAAACAATATGAATATATGACAGATATTTACAAATTATTGTACCATAGTATACAATATAACATTATATACATGCATTACCATTCACACAGCTATTCAATCCACCTCCCATTTATTCGGTTGAATGCTGAGTAAATTATGTACTCCATGCACATATTTAAAGTAAACACAAGTTGTTTTTATTTCAGTGCATTTCATTATTTTGACCTCACTCAAAATACAGCTCTCCTTGACTATCCCAGAGACAATAGTCCCTGTTTGTCTGTCTTTAATCGCGGTAAATGTTCTGTTGGTTTACTTTTAACAAATAAAACAACCAACAGTGAACTTAAAGGAAATTATTCATTATTGGTTGTATTTCTTGTTTAAAATGCTTCCCAACTGCATTCCTCAAGTCCAACTCTGTTGCTGCCGGGAAGCTGCTCATCACAGCATCTGCCAAATAAGAAAAAATAAATAAAATCACAAGAAAACTTGATGTAATTTTTTACTTAAATTACACTAATTGTGACAGGGAGTCATTCTCTTTTGCTTGGATGCCAACTAAAAACAAAAACGAGATATATATTGTGTATCACCATTCAGTGTGCTAAAAAAGAGAAGCTCTCTGGTAAATGTTGTGTGTTTTATACACACACCTCTGATGACCGAGAACAGTGCACTCTTTTCAAATGCCTCTTTCTGCAGCGGACCACCCCCCTTTATGTTGAATTTGGACAGGAGGGAATTTTTTTAAAACCCTAAAATATAATACAGATTGAGGTGATTAACAATTGCAGACAAAGTTTGACATTTCAAAATGACCAGTAAAGGAATTATTTTTTAAATTTCTGATTTGCGTTGTAACTTATTGAGTATTGACACCACAATGTTTGATTAATGTGGCAAGATTTGTAGGCTTTAACTGTCCAGCATCCTTCTGGCACGGTCTTTGAGGTTTCTTCCTTCAACTCTGCACAACTTTGACACCTGAATAACACATGCCAATGTCAGGCGGGTAGTATTATATGCGTCCGTGTACAAGTGTTTACCAACCTTAAACACTGAAGCCCATTGACCTGCAAGTTTTTCATCACTAACCCTTTAAAACTCTTTATTCCAGCAGTTTAAGTTTTTCCCTATTAGCCCCCCACAATCTGTCCACAATCTGTCTGGCACAACTGACTTCATAACATCACAGTGATAGCTGCTGTAACTAAAAAGTAGCCCATACACACATTAACCTCAAATGTACATGGAATAATACATTCACCCCTAGTCCTCTACCGTATTATTTCATTATGTTTTCTGTTTGTACTGTTTAGGTTTTAATGCTGCATTGCACATCTGAGCTATTTGCACTTATTATTTGTATTCTTAAGCTTTACTATCAATTTGGAAGTTTCAAAATAAATCTTATTGTAACGTTACTTGTGCAATGACAAAGATATTCTGTTCAATTAGCTCATGCTCTCTCTGTATCTAACAAGTAACAAATTCAATATAATAATTAAAATAAACGATGGACTTTGTCAAAGATGAGAGCTTTAGTGAAGAAATTTTGTTTTGGAGAGTTTTTTTTTTTTTACCATTGCTGCCCGGATCTTTTCCAGATGTTGAAACTCCTCCTCAGTTTCTCCAATTCTTCTGAGTGTGTCCACTGTATACATTAATATGGATTAATCTTTGTCAAAGCGGCGTTTGTTCTTTGCTCTTG
>NW_015506681.1:146913-152299 GCF_001515645.1 Sinocyclocheilus grahami
GATGGACTTTGTCAAAGATGAGAGCTTTAGTGAAGAAATTTTGTTTTGGAGAGTTTTTTTTTTTTTACCATTGCTGCCCGGATCTTTTCCAGATGTTGAAACTCCTCCTCAGTTTCTCCAATTCTTCTGAGTGTGTCCACTGTATACATTAATATGGATTAATCTTTGTCAAAGCTGCGTTTGTTCTTTGCTCTTGCGCTGTTTTAAAATTGATTGAGTTTGTAAACACATACAAATGATAAAACTTTTACTCTATTAAATTTTGTAATTAATCCTCTGAATACATGCGTGCTGAACCATGGCCTAGTCACGGATCACTATCAACTACGATCTGCTCCCTTCACTAAAATGTCACGGTTCCTAAACATAACAAATAATATAGATAAATAATGAACACATCAAAACGAAAACACAGATACTTACAAGACCAAGTAGGAATGTCCTTTATCGTTTGTTGTTTGCCCGCTGATTTAATAATGCCGTAAAATAATTAAATAAAATATAAAATAATGCTAATTTAAATGTTTCAAAAGTTTACTTGCATTTGATAAGAAGCAGCGTGGGCGAAAATTACATGTAAACAATTGTAAGGCTATTTTGGCTATGCTCATCGCTGGTTTGGTTACTGGTATAGGGTATAGCCAAGCTGTTAAAATTAGACCACACATTGCCTCGATTTCGCCGGGTGGGCTAAAAGCAGACTATACGCAGCCCGTCCAATTTAGAGCTAAATCGTGGGTACATATAGACCATGTCATGAAATGGCACTTATATCTTTGTAGATATTATTGAACCTGCGAACATGATGGGATATCAACCATCTCATGCACTGCCTGGCCAAAAACTACAGTGAGTCAGGTTGGACTATAAGTGGGCTACAGATCGCTGCTCTGACTACGAGCTAAATCATGGCTACGGATTGAACATGTCAAAGAAATGAAACCAAACACCTTGTAAACGCTGTTGACTTTGCTTACATGATGGAATATCATACATCTCACAAGTTATTTTGCCAAAAAACGACATGAAACCAAATTCAAGGTTATTTGGGCTAGAAGTGGGTTACACATAGCCGGAGTATATCAGGTCTACACTTAAACGAGATGTTGAAATGATGGCTATTGCTTGCTGGGAAGTAATTTCGGTGTGTTTGAGTCTAGACGATTTAAGTTTAATTTCATGTCTGTATACCAAAGCAACTATAATACATATGTAATGCTTATAATGAGAGGAAACTTCACTTCAACGTTAAGAAAACAGGCAGTGTATTCAACCAACGTTCAATACTATACCATTCTCTGCTTTTATTTCTGGAGAAATCCTTGTCTAGGCACTAAGCTGGAGACATCCGTGGCACGTGGAAACGGTCTTATTTCCTGAAACAATTCAAAACATTCTTTATCTGCAGTTATGTTATTATTTATTGTAAAATAAAAAGCGTTTGAAGAAGCTTGAACAGAATGTCTGCGTCATATTATTCACATAATAGGCTAAAATGCTCATTGTTTCGCATGTGCTTTTATCAGAAGGCTTTATCATGGCCATATGACAATGTTTTGCTGTGTAGCTTACGTGGATGATACTAAACACCAAACACAGCACGACTCGAACACATTTCTGTCGGTCCTCGTTTTTTTTGTCGTTTATTTTCAAGCTGTAAACTGTGTCCCTAGTTGCTGTGTATTTTGCTGCATCATAACTTTCACAACTTTTCTGTCGTTCCTCTTTTTTTGTAGTTTCTTTTCAAGCTGTAAACTGTCCCTAGCTGTTGTGCATTTTTCTGCATCATAACTTTCACAACTTTTCATAACTTTCAGCGACTGCAACTAAACTCAAATGTGGTTAGATGCATGTTCAAATAAAGATTTTTTAATGTTATCTGGTGTTGTTTTGTTGCCTTTTTTCCTGTTTTTGTTTTTTTTGTCAAGAGCCTTGTAACAATTCAAAAAATAAATAATTAGCAGCTGAGACATGTTGTTTATGGGTGTTTTCTGAGAGCTAAGATGCATTTAACAGAAGAGAGACCAAAGGGGGGGAGTTTTGTATGTATACCAAACACACACGAAGAGTTAACTTTTCCCATTTTATTCATGCATAAATACATGCAGCAGTGCATTACACATTGTAGCCGTTCACACAAGAGCTGAAGAACACTCAACACAATCCTTTCCATTCGCTTGTTTGTAGTTCAAAAGGCCACGCCCAGAATATTCGTACTAACCCCGCCCATCGGAACAGTTTTCCCGGGAACCGAATATTACACAGCACCGGCGCTGGAGTCGGTATTCCTGTGACGCACTTTCAAGCAGGAGGGATTACAGGTTTGGAAGAAGCGAGTGCAGGTCGTGATCATATCCAGCGCTGCCAGAGGAACCACTGAGAGTCCTGGTATCTCGGGGCTCTCTGGGATGTGTCCGGTGGCTCCGGTTGGTAAGAGACGCAATCGACGGTAGTTCTCCACAACCGCGAACTCGCTAGTCTCTCATGTTGCGCATAAGCGTGCAGTTCAGCTATCCGACGATACATCCCCTCACCCTCAAACAACTGTATACTAACCCGAAATCACTTCTCTCTTCGATAACTGTCATAGGATGGTATCTTTACCCGTTCGAGTGACTCGATGGTTTTTCTTCCCCTCGCCTCTCTTCTTGTTTAGTTTCCGCCACCCCAGTCTTCCACCAGTCCCATCCCATAACAACCGGTACTTTTAACTTAATTTAACATAGCTTTTTTCCTTCTTTAATCAAATGAACTAATAGGGAAAACAATACACATAAAACATAAATATAAAATATTAGAAAATAATATTAAAGAAACATTAACCAATCAATTAAATTAAACTTCAAACTTCTATCCAACACAATTATTCGCTAATATAGTAAATTTTTCCACTTAGAAGCTTATTTTATGCACCGAATTTCTTGATAAATAAATAAAATGAATGGTTAAAAAATGCACTTTAGAATCAATATTTTTTATGTGAGGATCGATCCTTTCGAAACAACATCAGTATCGAAAGTATCGATACTTAAAGGGTTAGTTCACCCAAAAATGAAAATGATCTTGTGTTTTACTCACCCTCGAAGCATCCTAGCTGTATAAGACTTTCTTCTTTCAGACGAATCCAGTCGGAGTTATATTAAAAATTGTCCTGGCTCTTCCGAGCTCTATCACTGCAGTCAGCGGGTGTTGCAGTTGAACAGTCCACAAGAAGTCAAATAAAGCACGCATTCATAATAAAACATGCATCACACGGCTCCGGGGGTGAATAAAGGCCTTCTGTAGTGAATGCATGTGTTTTTGTAAGAAAAATCTCCATATTTCAAACGTAATAAACACTTTTCTCTCACTTCTGGTATCTATCATACGGGGAAGCCGTTCCGGATACAGGACGTAAGCGCAGTGCGAGCCTCTGAGATATGCTAGTCTCGCGAGTTTGTTTATAGGAGCAAAGGAAGCAAAGTTTCCTTACTTTAGCAAAGGAAAACCAGTCTCCTCTTGGTCTATATCGAAATCCTCTGACATTTTTCTTTGCAAATCCTCGGTTTGTACTTCTAATTCGTGACCGGCGTTTTGTTTTGTTCTCTCTCCGCATTCGTCACTAATCACGCAACGCCGACGTCCTGCGTCCTCCGCCGGAACGGCTTCCCCGTATGACAGATACCAGAAGTGAGAGAAAAGTGTTTATTACATTTGAAATATGGAGATTTTTCTTACAAAGACACATGGATTCACTACAGGAGGTCTTCATCCCCCGGAGCCGTGTGAGGCATGTTTTATTATGAATGCGTGCTTTATTTGACGACTTGTGGACTGTTCAACTGCAACACCCGCTGACTGCAATGATAGAGCTCGGAAGAGCCAGGACAATTTTAATATAACTCTGAACTGGATTCGTCTGAAAGAAGAAAGTCTTATACAGCTAGGATGCTTCGAGGGTGAGTAAAACACAAGATCATTTTCATTTTTGGGTGAACGAACCCTTTAAGGATAGAGATATATATATATACAGTATATATATACTGATTATGATAGCTTATTGAACATTTTCACAAAATCTAAAACCAAAGTTTAATATGTTTTTTTTTTATTATAATAATTTTTTATTTATTTTCCTTTTTAATACACCATGCTTTTATTGCTCATATTTTGTGAGAATAAGGAGCTCAAACTCAAAGAGGAAAAAACATCAATTTTATTCCGAGGCCCAAACTGAGCAAAAATATGCAATTTGGTGCAGATACTAATATTTATATTGACACAGTTCTGATAGCTTATAATGTAAATCAAGGAGATCTTTATAACAGACTTACATAAATGATATTTAAATACTTAGTTTGATGAAAACATAATACAATGATAATTTAGAGAAAGAATCACATCACCGTCTACACAACACAAGAGATACATGCATGTAGATGATGGTGATACATATTGTGCTGACAAACAAACATCTATTAAGATAAGGAAGGCAATATGTGTATTTTCTATTATTATTGATATGCAGTTATTGATTATGAACAACCATCATCTGTTGTAAATATGGATCTATATAACAGATAAAAAGACAGATTAAAGGCATGTCTGTCAGTGAATGTGAATCATTTGGGTAAAAGTCACTGAGATGGAGAGAGACGGATCAGACAGAAGTTGTACCTCTCGCTCTGCAGCATTTGAACAGCAGCACGACTGTCGTGATCAGGGCCGGAGTGGGACTCATTTTCAGCCCTGGAGTTTCATGCCTTAGAAGGCACAATTTTTTCTTTTTTTTACTGGCCTTTGCGCTTTCTATTAAACATTTTCGATCTATTATTTTTTGCTCGCATATCTCCAACAATTACTTTTTTTTTGAGCAAGGTTCCGCAGTCAGGGGAGTCAAAAGATAATTACGTCATCATTTTCAATTAACATAAGAAATGGAAAATAAGGGATAATTGTGATTCTTTATCTTATTCTTTAAGAAAATAGTGTTTATTCTTGTAGAAAATAAGGGACAGAATAAGGGACGTTCCAAATATTTGTATTGCACCATAATGTAGGCCTAAGTCTGCCTGCAGTTAAAAAGTTCTCAGAAATAATCACAATTGTTTTGCTTAACCTATTTATGTACAATTATTCTAAAAATAATTTTAAATGTCATACAAAACATGTCATCGGCCTGAGTAAATTATAGAGTTGTGACTAGTTGTGAAAATACTGTGAAATTACAAATGGCATGAAATGTGAAAATCTAACAACTGAAGGTCTATGAAACGTCAGTCAATCAAGCATTTTTTTAAACAATGGCACTTAAAGATTTGATCTAAAATATTATTGCAACTATAGCCTTTGAATGAATGAAAATGCATATTTTTCAATGAAAGAAAACTTAAGAGAGTGTGGGCCG
>NW_015506681.1:153436-158748 GCF_001515645.1 Sinocyclocheilus grahami
TTTGATCTAAAATATTATTGCAACTATAGCCTTTGAATGAATGAAAATGCATATTTTTCAATGAAAGAAAACTTAAGAGAGTGTGGGCCGCTTCTGGTGATTGGATTTTTACTTCAATAATGAGGTCCAAGTTTAAGAATAGCCTACGCAAGAATAATTAATTTATAATATATATATCTTTTGTAATGCATTTTTCCCCTCTCTATTTAACAGCAACTTACAATGAAAGACGTCTTCCCTCCGGTAGATTAAATGTTTTCCTGCCGTGCTGGATATTAGGCTCATGATCAATAAGTTGTTTGCATTCGCCCAAACTGATTTAGAAAAATAAAAAAGCGGACGGTGAAGGGTGCAGTTAGCTCGAGACCCGCTCGCTGAATTCCGCTTGCTCTTAAAGCCTTCCTCAAACGCTATGTTCACAAATTAAACAACGATTTGCGCAAAAAGAATGATTAATTATCACAGTCTATTTTAGTTATCAATTGAGAATCTGTTACTGATATGATCTGGTGAAAATAATAATATGGCCTGCGAGAAAATAAATAAAAAGAGTGGGCTGCTCTGAGTGCAGGCAGCTAGGAACAGTTCAACCCAGCGGCATGACAACACTGGCCCTCAATCCGGGCCTGGCCTTGATCGATGCAGACTCCACTTGTTAGCTCCTGTCTCCATTTGGAGGATGTTTGTCTTGGTCTGAGTACTTCAGGAAATGCTGCAAGAAGATCAGCGTGATTCTGTATCCAGATGAGCCTGTAGTGTGGAGTGTGTCTAAGCTGGTCTATACACTCCATACCAAGGTTATTATGGTTTTTAATAATAAAAAAAAATTGTTATATCATTTTCAAATAGATCATTACTGGGACTCATGAAATTCAATAATAATAACGGCAATCGCATTTAACAGTAAAGAAGTTTTTCTTTTAAGAAGAATTATAAGCGTGTGTATGATGTGATTTAAGCTATGCACATGTGTCTGAAAGCCTGGCAGAGTGAGCACAAGAGGCTAGGCTAAAGTGTTATATTGTTTACAGAGAGGATGCGTGCTCTCATATTTTTTCTGTTAATTATCACGTTGCGCTGCGTGTCTGTTTTTCTTCAAAGCACCAGCTATTAGTTTTAGTTTCCGTTTGTTTGCTCCATACTATGTATTTTTCTGAAAGTCAGGTATGTATCTTTTACTCATAGGTTTATCTTTGAGAGTTTGATTTCTTGTATTGATTTCATTTGATATCTCTGAATTGACTGTAATTGGCATAATACATACTTACCTGACTTTATTCTGACTTACTCTGAGATTATTGACTTTAGTAGATTACGTTAAATCCATAACACCACAAATCTACGCTCAGGTTAGTAACGGACTAAAACTATGTTTTAGAGCTCAGACTAACACACTGGCATTAGTCATGTATACTTAGACTGTAGAAGCTAATAATGGGTTTTTCTGTTCAGAACAACAGTGTTGACCAATCTAAACCGTGTGAGCCTCAACCTCTGATTACTGTAATATTATTCTAACTAAGTGTACATGGAAAACCACGGCATGATTATATAAAGTTACCATTAGAGGAAGTTAAGTTGGTCAGCTTGGTTCTCTGGTCATGACTTCTGGTTAAATAGTCTTACCTTAAGTGTGTTCAGATCTATGGGGACTAAATAATATATTCTAGAACGATATATTCTATGTACGGCCTTCTAGAATATTAGTCAGTCGCCTCTGTCTAATGACCAAGACTGACGAGTTTGTGAATATGAGATCCGTATATTCAGCTGGTACGAGACTCAAAGTATTATATGAATATTCATAGATTCCATGAGATTAAAGAGTTAAATAGATTAATCAGATGTCTAGATAAGTTATCCTATGAATGATCAATAATAATTGCCATTCTAACCAAAATATGAGGTTGTCATAAAATGGAGTCAGATTAGAATTTAATTAATACGCAAGAAACCTTCAGCCACCATTGGATACCTTCATTGGGCCAATTGGGTGGACCTTACCCTGATTTGTGTGAAAAGGAGGAATGTTTGTCCAGAAAAAGAAGATGCATGTGGCACAGCACTATATCACAGCATAAACTGTTTTGGTCAAATAAGTTTGAATGCAGGTTGTTTGTGCAAAATATACATGAACTACTGAACCAGTGAACTTGCTACTAAGTCCTCTATACAGTTCTGCATCCTAACAGAATAATGACTGAAGTGAATTGTTTGAGTCCTTTATAAGAACAGATGTGGCTGATGCAGAAGAGTATAAGAGAAGTGTTGAGCCAGAAATATTGTTTTAACGAGCATTAAACAGACATGAACATGAACACTCACCTGATACAGTCAGTGTAACAGCAGCACTGGTGTGTGATTTCTGTGAGTCTGATCTCTCTCCTCTACAGCTGTATTCACTGTAAGACTCATCAGATGTGATGCTGTAGACTCTCTCAGTGACGTCTCTGATGACTGAAGCATCTCTAAACCAGCTGTATGTCCACTGAATGTTTCCTGCTCTCTGTATGTCACATGTGAGAGTGACTGTCTCTCCTCTGAACACACGCTGATCTGGACTCACCTTCACTACAGGTTTTGGTCTCGCTGGGTGTGTGATCTCTGTGAGTCTGATCTCTCTCCTCTACAGCTGTATTCACCACTGTAAGACTCATCAGATGTGATGCTGTAGACTCTCTCAGTGACGTCTCTGATGACTGAAGCATCTCTAAACCAGCTGTATGTCCACTGCATGTGTCCTGCTGTCTGTATGTCACATGTGAGAGTGACTGTCTCTCCTCTGAACACACGCTGATCTGGACTCACCTTCACTACAGGTTCTGGTCTCTCTGTATTAATACACATATGAGTAGATATTGATGAAACATTAAATTATCATGAGCACTTTTCCTTGTGTGAAAAAAGAGTGCTGAATTTAATTTGTAATGTCATGAGGTCATGTGACTGATACTAAAATTTGAATTATTTATTTATCAGTCTCTCAACTAGATATGTGATCATAATAGAGTGAGTTTATGAGCACAATGATATTCAGCTCACCCGTCACAGAGAGAGAAACAGCAGAGCTTGATTGTGATGAGTTTGGTCTTTTATCTCTCTGTCCTCTACACGTGTACTGATCCTGATCAGATGTAATTACTCGTCTGATAGTGAGAGTGTCTCTGTTTACAGTGTAACGATCAGACGTCTGTAACATTACACTGTCTGTGCCTTTATACCACTCATATCTCCACTCAGGTGTCCAGTCATAACTCCGGTCCTGTGTTTGGCCATTTCTCCATCTCCAGTTACTGTAAGACTCAATCACACACTTCAGAGTGACTGTCTCTCCAGTGAACACAGGACTGTCTGGAGTCACAGTCAGTGTAGATCTGGGTAAATCTGTGAAGAAAGACAAAAATATAGCGAGTCAAACAGGTTTTTTATTATTATTTTATTATTTAATATTTTAACTCATATTGTATAACATGTGCTTTGTGCTGTCATTAGTTTTCTGATCTGAGTGTTTTCTGGAGGCTCTGGCTCCGTCTCGTCCTCAGACAAACATATGGCATTTAAAATAAACACTAAAAAGAAGAATAGAAAATTTCCTGAATTTTCTAAAAAAAAACAAAAAAACATTGAAGCATGCATCTAACTCTGGGGGAAAAGCTTAATAAAATCAGCTAAATACGTCTGTGAATGAATGAAATATGTGAAGAATGAATAATGCACAAACACATTTCCAAAACTGTGAAAGGTTATTTAAAGATAAAACATTATTTTATGACAAAAATTTTACTGTCTTAATTTATTTAGCCTATTAAAAAAAATTATAATAACTATTATTATTATTATACATTTAGGTTACATATGCATTTAAAAGAAGCTTTTATCCAAAACGACTTACAAAAGAGGAACAAATGACTCCAAAGTCAGTCACAAAGCCAGGTTTATTATACAATAATAATCAAGTGCTAACATTATCACAAATTAAACAAGATTGTGATGCACATCTTTCTTATTAAATCGTTGTATTCCACCTCGTACCGTTACAATTGATAGAGAATCACTCAAGACTATTTGCTGTAGGCCTATTCCACGTAATGAACAGTCTCCGCGAGAGAAAAATCATCCTCTCGAGGGAGCATTTCTGCACCACGAGCGCACAGAACAGTATCCGCGTGCAAAAATGCGCTCTCGCGAGAACGGCGCTGAGTAGCACTCGCTCGACCATCTCTACGCCCTCTCAATAGGGATGGGCGTATCGATCCGAAGTATCGATCTATCGATACTAAGGTGCGCTTTATTTACCAGTGATTTTGTTTATTTAACAGAAATAATAATAATTATAATGCGTACAATATGCATTGAATTGGACGAATAACCTTTGTTAGCGAGTAACTGTGTAGGATATAATTATTTGAGTCCTGCTCATCTGAACACACACAAATGTTGCAAGACAGAATCAATCCATCACAGAGAGCGTTCACTCTCTGCTGTCAGTGCATTCAAACAGGGCTGCGTTTCCCAAAAGTATCATAAGAATCATACACTGTCAGAATAAAAAGGTTGCATTTTATGCATGCAACAGCCATTCACTGGCAGTCCCTAATGGCAGTACAACATATTGCACTAAATCAAAAGTTCAAATGTTAAAATTAAGTTAGAATATTAATGTTGCAATACTGGTAGCACTAATATAAAAATGTGATGATACATGTTACAAAAAAGTAAAAATGTTGAAATACGTTGATGGTTTTTGTATTTTATCTCAGTATTCCCATCTTGAGCGCCGTCAAGTCACAGCTGATCGTCATGAGTCCGGTCAGGTTCCAGGTCATTATCCTGAGTCAAGTTTAGTCACGGCTAATATTCATGAGTCTAGTCAAGTCACAACTGATCATCCGGAGTCCCGTCACGTCACAGCTGATCATCCGGAGTCCCGTCACATCACAGCTGATCTTCTAGAGTCTCACCATGTCTCAGCTGTCCGTCCAGAGTCTCGTCACGTCTCAACTGTTCGTCCAGAGTCTCGTCACGCCTCAGTTATTCATCCAGAATCACGTTACATCACAGCTGATCATCCAGAGTCATGTCACGTCCTGTCTGTCACACCCAGATTCTCAAGGTCAGTCCTTCGGTATCCCAGTCTGGTATCCAGTGTGAGGGATGCACCGCTGGTGTCTGCACGCACCGCTGGTATCCCCAAACCCACTCACTCTAACCCTTCTGTTCATGAACTAATTCCCCTGTCTGAAGTGTTTCCCCTGATGGGGATCGCCTTTTGTTGCGTTTGGGCTGCATACACCTCCACAGAACTCCCAGAG
>NW_015506681.1:158825-159937 GCF_001515645.1 Sinocyclocheilus grahami
GATACTGCCTTGAAAAATATCGGTATCGTATCGAAAACAAAATAAGGGGCTCTCAACTGCTCAACCCCTGCTCTCTCGTCAAGTTGACCTTTGAGACTTTGGAGGCGGGGATCAAATGTCAGATATCTCCGCTCCTGTGATTGGTCAACACCTACCATGATATTTGATCGACTGGTTTCATCACTGACACCAGTGTTGTTAACGTACCGGTCATCATGTCGGAGCAAGCCTCAAACCTTTCAGTAATTCCATTTGAAGGTATTTTATTCCATGTACTGTAAATAGCTAGCTAACTAAATATTTAGTTTAATAAAGCTAGCTGACGAACCATTAAAACACGGGTTCTCAAAGTGGTATACAATAGCCGGGGGGTTCGCATATTATGTTTAAAGTCCTATATCCCCGATGCTGAAAATACGTAATCTTAGAATCTAGTCATTAAAATAATTTACTGTTTAGCGCAGCAGGTCATGACATTTCCTGCGCGTAAAACAAAAGTAGGACTGCACACCTAATCAATTCGCGATATGGACTAGTATTTGTGAATACTAATATTTTAGTAAAATATTTAGTGTCCTGTGATCCTTAAAGGGGTCATATGATGCGATTTCAAGTTTTCCTATTTTTCAATTGTAAAACTATTGGCCTGGCATACATAATACAGCGTTATTAGTCGTGCAAACCTTTCCGTTTTTGAGTCAACATTTAATACTGTTTATTTTTATAGATCTGGTTAGATAATATTAAGTGAAGACACTAAAATCAGTCCTCACTGTCTCTAGGTGCTGGCTCTGACAGGGCATTCTGCAGCAAGGACACCGCCCGCCGTGCAGCATCCTGCAACTCTCCCTATAACAGCCCACAGAACATTATTCAATATTTTAGGCACATATGAGCTGATCATTTTGTGCTGCTCAAAAAGTAAAAGAAATACAACACGATCGACTACACTGACCACTTGCATTTAACTAAAAGGGAAAAGTCATGTTAATTAGTGACGGGACGATTGATACTGAGGCTCCGATGCACTATTGTATCCAGGGCCGCATTAAGACCGCACTGGGCCCCGGGGCTATGACTTACAGCAGGGCCCTGCTTGTATCATAATGATA
>NW_015506681.1:160176-160664 GCF_001515645.1 Sinocyclocheilus grahami
GGGGTAAAAGGCACACGGTATTTATACAAATACTTCAGCTAAAATAATGTTTTTTTAAAAATAATGTCTAAGTTAATACTTGTTCAAAACAATCACTTTAGCAAAGTTTGTACTATTTTCTGCTTATTTTGAAAAATAAAAGTATAAATTTTTTTCCAATAAATATGCTGTCATTAAAATGTGTTAATATAAAAAAAAATATTTTAAAATACAGAAACAAAATCGTTTTAATAAGTAAAGATTCTGAGAGTATTGAAGGAGATCCAATAATAATTGAATATATATTTACAGTAGTAACCGCAAATTATATTTTATTATATGATATGATTAATTTCATGTTTTTAAATATGATGGTTTCCATCTAAACATGGTGATTATCTCTAATATGTACACCCAACATAATATATGATATTTACATCTGAATCTAACCATGTCTTGTCAACAAATGGAAAAGTCAGCCATCTATTAATTATCATGTTAATTACTGT
>NW_015506681.1:161470-163013 GCF_001515645.1 Sinocyclocheilus grahami
CAAATTATATTTTATTATATGATATGATTAATTTCATGTTTTTAAATATGATGGTTTCCATCTAAACATGGTGATTATCTCTAATATGTACACCCAACATAGTATATGATATTTACATCTGAATCTAACCATGTCTTGTCAACAAATGGAAAAGTCAGCCATCTATTAATTATCATGTTAATTACTGTGCGCCTTTAGCCCCCTGCTGTTGTTACCATACTTTTACATATTCTTTCGTTATTTAAAAACGGTTGCTTTAATTATCTAAAACAAAACTGAAAATCATAAAGAAGACCCTTGTCTCAAAATATAAGCATTCATTTTAGTGATTCTCATTTGCTATTTAAATCTACAACATTTTTAAAAACATAAAATATTAGATCAAGTAAACACAGAATCAACTTTGCACTGCTGCGCGCGACCGCGTCAAGGATCAGACAAATATACAGGTGCATCTTGAAAAACGGATGTTTTGGAAAGTGCTACGCCACGTTTTTGTGCTATCTAGTGGTTTAGATGAAAATAATATCAAAGGCACCTTTTACCCTGGGGCGCCTTTAGCCCCGTTGTACCCTACTTGTTACGAAAGTAGCTTAATATACTTTAAAATTATGTACTTAAGTACAAACTGAATGTAATGTTTTTGGACACTTATTTACTTGTTATTTACAATTAAATTAAAATGTTTTACAGTTTAAAGGGGACATCGGATGCAAAGTTCACTTGTACATGGTGTTCACATATAAATGTGTCTTACCAGTGTGTGTACACAACCAACCTACAATAATACAAATCCATTCACTACTTTTTTTTTAATCCCCCAAAAACCTAAACAGTCTATGTTTTGGAAAGTGCTACGCCACGTTTTTGTGCTATCTAGCGGTTTGGATGAAAATAATATCAAAGGCGCCTTTAGCCCCGGGGGCGCCTTTAGCCCCGTTGTACCCTATATACTGTATATATATCAAGCTTTAAATAGGATTTTTATACCATATCAAAATTATTGATGTACTGAAATTTCATAATTTTTGTTACCAATTTCAATATCACAAAAAATAATACTAGCCTAAGTAAAAATAAGCTTACTGAAGACAAGTAAACAGTCACAAATTAGGCTACAACAGAACAAAGATCATAAAAAACGGCCTACTTGAAAAACTTAAAGCACTGAATAATAAATATATTGTATAAAGAAAATGTGCAAATAGACTGAATTGTCTTCACTGTATAAATTCAATATACATTCATTCTTATTTATTTTACAACAGTGATTCAGTCAAGGACAGTAAGTTATTTTCTTTCTGATGTTTGATTTACATTATTGACACAAATGGTAACAGCAGCTATATTAGGCTGCTTTATAGTTCACCCAAAAAATGACAATTCTGTTGGTGTTCTAACCCTGTATGAGATTCCTTCATGCTGTTGAACACAAAATAATATATTTGGAACAATATTGGTAACCAAACAGTTGCTGGGCCCTCACTACTTCTATATATGAAAAAAAACACTGTTGGAGTCAGTTGGGACCAGAAACTGGTTA
>NW_015506681.1:163293-165722 GCF_001515645.1 Sinocyclocheilus grahami
AAATAACTGTGTTTACGAGGATACTCGCAAAGACCGGCATTTTGACACATAACCATGTGTATTTGACCGTTTAAGCACAAGGAGCGAAAGTTTAGTCAGTAATACGAGCAGGTGTATCAGGTAGAAACCATTTTAACGCACACATTTATCAGAATGAATTCTGCCCCGCAGCTTAATGTCCATGAACAGTATAAACCATTTGTTTTAAACCCTGCTTAAAACCCCTTGAAATGATAAGCTTAGACTACATCATGACGCGCTTCTATCAACGATTGATATATTTCTACCGGATTATCTCCCAACCCTTAAATGAATATAGTTTGTTCAAACACAAAAACAATATAAATCCAGTTAATAATCAAACTAACCTAACATCTGTGTGGACGATGACACTGTTTTTATCTGCTCCATGTGCCCGGTTCACTTGCTGTTCCAGCAACTTCCACTCCATCATCAGCTTTAGTCAAATAACCTGATAGCTGGGGGAATTCACTAAGTCATGTTTTTTTTTCAAATATAGAATAAATGCATTTGATTGGTAAACCAAATTCAGACTTTATGTTTCAATCTCAAATGGTAATGCATGGAATTTACGGGAAAGCTCAACTAAATAACAGCGCTAATAAATGGGGGGCGTGGTGGCTTTGGCAATCTACTCCACAGCCAATCACGGGCCCCCTCCTTGCTCGGGCCCCGAGGCTTCAGCCCCGCCTAGCCCAATGGTTAAAACGGCCCTGATTTCAGTTAGAAATACCAAGGGTTCACACAAAACAAGGGGAATGTGCTTTTAGTTATTATGCCACCCGCAGTTGGAATCAGCTTCCAGAAGAGATCAGATGTGCTAAAACATTAGTCACATTTAAATGCAGACTCAAAACTCATCTGTTTAGCTGTGCATTTATTGAATGAGCACTGTGCGATGTCCGAACTGATTGCACTATATTATATGTATAATCGTTTTCTTAAATTCATTTTAAATCTCTTAAATCAATTTTTTTTTAAATAATTTTCAAAGTTTTTAAATTCCTTGTTTTATTGTTGTGATTATTGTTTTTATTTTATTTTATGTAAAGCACTTTGAATTACCATTGTGTATGAAATGTGCTATACAAATAAACTTGCCTTGCCTTGCCTTGCCTATGAATTATCATGAGATCACATTGCAGCCTGCAGCTTCCACAGTGAACAGTATTATATGAATATTCATAGATTCAATAAGATTAAACAGTTAAATAGTATAATCAGATGTCTAGATAAATTATACTATGGATGATCAATAATAATTGGCATTCTAACCTAAATTCGAGGTAATGATAAAATGGAGTCAGATTAGAATTTAATTGAAATTAAATTTCTTTGCACACTGAAAAGACAGAATACGCAGAAAACCTTCAGCCACCATTGGATACCTTCATTGGGCCAATTGGGTGGACCTTACACTGATTTGTGTAAAAATGAGGAATGTTTGTCCAGAAAAAGAAGATGCACATGGCACAGCACTATATCACAGCATAAACTGTTTGGTCAAATAAGTTTGAATGCAGGTTGTTTGTGCAAAATATGCATGAAATACTGAACCAGTGAACTTGCTACTAAGTCCTCTATACAGTTCTGCATCCTAACAGAATAATGACTGAAGTGAATTGTTTGAGTCCTTTATAAGAACAGATGTGGCTGATGCAGAAGAGGATAAGAGAAGTGTTGAGCCAGAAATATTGATTTAATGAGCATTAAACAGACATGAATCGGAACACTCACCTGATACAGTCAGTGTAACAGCAGCACTGATGTGTGATCTCTGTGAGTCTGATCTCTCTCCTCTACAGCTGTATTCACTGTAAGACTCATCAGATGTGATGCTGTAGACTCTCTCAGTGACGTCTCTGATGACTGAAGCATCTCTAAACCAGCTGTATGTCCACTGAATGTTTCCTGCTCTCTGTATGTCACATGTGAGAGTGACTGTCTCTCCTCTGAACACACGCTGATCTGGACTCACCTTCACTACAGGTTTTGGTCTCGCTGTATTAATACACATATGAGTAGATATTGATGAAACATTAAATTATCATGAGCACTTTTCCTTGTGTGAAAAAAAGAGTGCTGAATTTATGGTTGTGTGATGAGGTCATGTGACCGATATTAAAGTTTGAATTATTTATTGTTTCATAATGTGACTTGTTTCAAATACTATTAACAGGTCTTAGGCAGAAAACAGTATATACTAAGTTATGTTCGGTAAACAAAATAGTATAATTGTAACGGGGCTGACGAGACGTGAGACATGTGGATCCATCTGCAGGCTTTATTTCAGAGACGTGGAAAACAGGCAGGGTCTTTAAAAAAAGTTTTTTGAAGTTTAACTTTTTTGTACTACCATTTTTGCAATTATGTTGTGTGAGAGAGAGAGAGAGAGAGAGAGAGAGAGA
>NW_015506681.1:165878-178545 GCF_001515645.1 Sinocyclocheilus grahami
GTGTGTGTGTGTGTGTGTGTGTGTGTGTGTGAGTGTGTGTGAGAGAGAGAGTGAGTGTGTGTGTGTGTGTGTGTGTGTGTGTGTGTGAGAGAGAGAGAGTGAGAGAGTGTGTGTGTACTGGTTTATATATATCCTGGTGGGGACTCATGGGGACTCATGTCACGGTGGGGACCTAAATTTTGGTCCCCACGGGTACAAAAGCTTATAAATCATACAGAATTAAGTTTTTTGAAACTCTAAAAATGCAGAAAGTTTCCTGTGAGGGGTAGGTTTAGGGGTAGGGTTGGTAAATGGCAATAGAAGTCCCCACAAGGATAGCTGACCAGACAGTGTGTGTGTGTGTGTGTGTGAGTGTGAGTTTTTTTCAGACTGCTGATTATGTGTCTGCCCAGGGCAGAGGCGAAACCAAACACACCACATTCCAGAGAGAGAGCGAGACAGAGAGAGACATGTGACTGTATAAACTATGTTTAGATTTTACGCGTTAAACGAGTTATATTAAACATGCTGCCTGATCTGATCAGCATGAATCATTTGAGCAGCACCAGATTTACAGCATTCTGTTCTGATGAGATTTAACGGCTCATTTCTGTCCCTGTGAGTAAGAAGTGTGTGTGTGAGAGAGAGAGAGAGAGAGAGAGAGAGAGAGAGAGAGAGAGTGTGTGTGTGTGTGTGTGTGTGTGTGTGTGTGTGTGGGTTAGGAATAGGGTTAGGGTTAGGTCAGGGTTAGGGTTAGGGTCTGTGTGTGAGAGAGAGAGTGTGTGTGTGTTTGTGTGTGTGTGTGTGAGAGAGAGAGAGAGAGAGAGAGAGAGAGTGTGTGTGTGTGTGTGTGTGTGTGTTTGCATTTGTTCTCCATTGTAGATGTGTTATGATGTCACTTCTTCATTTTTTTTTTGTGTTCCCCAATATTTATTTATAGGTCTCTCTCTATCTCTCTCTCTGCTTTGTGGTTGATTAAGTTACTATATTTTACAAATTGAAAAAAAAAAAGCAATGATTTTGTCACCTCTTCATTTCCATTGCAGGGTCTAAGGAGACACCGAACATTCTGAGTGAGTGTTTATATATATACACTGTGTATATGTAGAGCTAGCAAGTTCAACAAAGTAATAAATCTCATGTCATTTATATGAGGCTGTCAGGAACCACAGCTTAGTTTTCCTTATGGAATTTTAATTGTATTTGTTTTATTTCCCGTTGTATTTGTTCTGATGTCCCGCTCTCTTTAGTTGAGACCATGGCAACTCACATGTTCGTCTTTTAGTTTGTTTTTCTCCATCATTTGGCATCTATTCTAAAATGACCCAGAACAGCATATGGACATTAATTACAGTGTTAATTTTTGCAACAAAATGTTTTGCTTTTTAAAAAAAAAAATTGTATCTAACTTTTATCATAAACTGTAGAAATGACTGTTTTAGCAGCATGAAGAACTACACAGACAAACCTGGTGTATTTTATGTAGACAAATAAACAACAACACAATTCACATTTGTTTAATAATCAAATATACTGCAGTATGGCACAGTACCTCGAGTGAGTCCAGCGTGGATGAGGGACATCAGCACTAAAAGCAGAAGAAACACAGATATGAAGCGTTTCCATTCATTCAACACAATGCAAATCACTGAAACATGTCTAGAGCTTCAACTGAAAGTGTTTTTTCTGTGTTTTGATGCTCATCCATGAGAACTGATGGTGGAGATTCTCCATCATTTAACATCAACACACACAATAACATCACAGGACTCGTGAACTGATATGAGGTTCACTGATGGATTCACTGCTGCCCAGAGAAGCACTTTCAACCACTGAGGATCACAACATTCAGCTCATGACCAGGGCCTGGCAGAGACCTTTGGAGGGGCAGGTGCTCAAAGTATGAAAGGGGCACATGGACCACGGCTTTTAATAGGGCTGTGCTCCTTGTTGATACGTGTATCGAAATGAATGCTTCTGTATTGATACAGCAGCAAATGCTGTGGCACAGTTTTGAAAAAGAAACGCAGAACAGAAAAGACCATTTTAAGTTTAAAAGTTAAAGTTTTCTTAATTACTTATTAGAATTAGAAACTGAATTATATTATTATTATTATTATTGTAAGGATGGTTTCCCTACGGTGGTTCAGGCTGTAGGATTGCCGAATGACTAAAGAAACGTTATCAGCACGATGGTATAAAACTGTACATTTCTAGTCTATTACCACCCACTGCCACTTATACCAACGACGGAAATAAGCGCAGTTAGAATAGCTACATATGTGGGAGAGCGTTGCTATTGTGTGACTATTGTATTGCAATAGGTAACACTTTAAGATGAACCTTGAATCAAGACTAGTTAGCACATAATTAATAATTGAAATGGTTTAATAACAATATTTTGTTATGGTTACACTTGAATTGGTTACAAAATAGATGAAGGATGGTAAAGCATAGTTAATTGTACCCAACATGTAAAATATTACCTGAGAGAAAGAGATAGAGAGAGAGAGAGCAGAGCCCCAAGAAGAGAGAGGCAGCAAAGGAAAGAGCAAAGCAAAAAAGGTAGCAAAGGGAAAAAGGCAGCAAAGGAAAGGGGGCCAGAGCAACAGTTACAGTCCTCTTTTATCCCTTCCTTGACCATGTGACTAAAAACCAAATGTGAGACATTCAAACTGACCAATCAGCAGATTGCAACTTCACCCACTGGGCAAAAGGTGTGACAATTAGCAGACCCCCGATGTATACACATGTTGGCCTTCAGGTCTTGATCGATATCAGCACTTCTGTGCCTTCAGGAATGCCAAATGGCCCTTTTGTTACTGAAGATAGGTTTGGGACAGGAAAGCAAAAGTCTTTGATAATTTTTGACCTTACATTATTATTATTATTATTGAGTTTACAGGGTATGGTGGTGTTGCTGTTGTAAACAATACCGTTGTTGTTGCAGAAAAATATTTCTGTCTTATTTCAAATATAATTCTATTCTAATCCTGTTATGAATTTTTTTCTTTTCTTTTCATTTTTTTTAAATGATAATGATAATAAAAACAGGACTGATCAGTATAATTCGGAGGATGAGAAAATCAGTATAAGACTGTTTTATCAGTGTTGTGATAATTATTTTAATGCACTCTACGTTTTTAATATAAATACTGTAATAATAATAATAGCTCAACGTATGGATAGTTTTTAGCCAGATAACATAAAAAGATAAAAACATTTCTCAATCAAACAGCAAGAACAAAAGAGAACAGGCACACTTGTTTATATTGCTTTGCGTAGAACAACGTTAGCTGCATATTTAATATTTAATAAATATATATACTGTATATATTTTTTTATTAGTCGGTTATTCTAATGCACATAAACACACAGATACAGTCTCAGCTATACAATGGAAAACAATAAGAAGCATACAATCAGGTAGAAAAGTTAATACAGTCGGGCTAGAGGCTAAATATGCACCATAGAATAGAAGATCAAGAGAGGTTGTTAATGTAGCACCAGAGAGGTGTCCATATCTGCCAAAAATCATTAGACTTTTGATGTAAATCAAAGGTGAGTTTCTCAAGTGGAAGTAACGTAGATATTTGAGACAACCACATTTTAAAAGAGGGTACTTGAGGTGTGGAAGTCAAACACAGTCTCCACTCCACTGCATAACAAATACAATTCCAGAGAAAAACAACATTTCAACTTAAAAAGACTGTAAAAAATTATGTACTTTAGTCCAAAAAGAAAAGATTCTGTCACAATACCAGAAGCAGTGAAGGAATGCTCCTTTACGTTTTTTGCAATTAAAACAAAGATCAGAGGAGTTTCTGTAAATCTTTTTTAAACGTAAAGGTGTAAGATAAACTCTGTTAATGAATTTATAATTGAGTTTGTGAATCCCCAATGAAGTACATTTAGAGAACAAATTGTTACAAATGACGGACCAATCCGTATTATCAGTTCCGTGACCTAAATCTTTTTCCCACACGCTCTTCAAACTTTCTAAAGAGGAAGTATGAATTAACCAGAGCATTATATATTTGAGATATTAACCCCTTAGAGAAACTGTTTATTACAATCTGTTCTATGGCAGTAAGTTCAAATCTCAATTTACCATTATCAGACAAAGGTTTTATGAAATGACGCAGTTGAAGGCGTTTAAAAAAATTGGACTGTGGTATACTATATTGGCGTGATATTTCTTGGAAGGATTTTAATGAATTGCCTGAAAAGAGGCAAGATAACTTAAGGATACCTAATTTAGACCAAACTGAAAGGCCAATATTTTTCAGAGAGACAGGGAAATCAGGATTAAAAGCAATAGGTGAAAACAGTGTGAAATAAGCTTGAAACACATTCAAGCTTTTTAATATTTGTAATAAAAGGCAGACATTTTAATGGGAGAGGAGCGCAAGCCATTGCTTCCATGTTGAACCACCTAGAATCAGTCCTTTCATTGTACCAAGTTACAACTGACCATATGCTTCACCTGTGCTGACCAATAGTAAAGACGAAAATTTGGTAAAGCGACTCCTCCATTGTCTTTTGGTTTCATTCATTTGTTCAAATTAATTCGGGGCATTTTATGGTTCCAAATTAATTTAGAAAAGTGCTTATTGATGTCTTTAAAGAAAGTATTGGGTAAATAACAAGTTAGGGATTGAAATAAGTAGAAAAATGTAGGTAGAATATTCATTCTAATCACATTAATCCTACCCAAAAAAGAAATAGGGAGTGTGTCCGCAAAGTGTTAAGGTCTTTTTTAATGGCATCAAGAAGAGGGGAATAATTATTTTTAAATAAATCATTCAATATTGGTGTGATGAATATACAGAGATATTTAAAACCAACAGTAGTTATTTTGAAGGCTGAAAGAGATGAAAGATCGATTAAAGTAGAGATTTTGAAAGAGAGCGCCATAGATTTCGACAAGTTAAGTTTATATCCAGATAAACTACTATAATCTGAAATACATTTTAGTATCGCTGGAATTGACTTGTCTGGTTCAGAAATATACAGCAGCACGTCATCTGCGTATAAAGAAATTCGGTGTTCCTCGTCTCCTACCGTTATTCCAAAAAAGTGTTGATATTGCCTTATGGATTCAGCCAGTGGTTCAATTACGAGAGCGAAGAGCAGGGGTGAAAGAGGTCACCCCTGTCTCGTACCTCTTTCTATGCCAAAGGATTTTGAGATCAAACCATTCGTAGTCACTGTAGCTCGAGGACTACCATAAATCAATTTTATCAGATCAATGAATTTGGGACCTAGATTACATTTCTTGAGGGTGGCAAAAAGAAATTCCCATTCGACTCTGTCGAAGGCTTTTTCTGTGTCAAGGGAAATAATAAGGGCTGGGAGTTTACGTGCTTGTATTGAATTTATAACATTTAAAAGTCGACGAATGTTGTCGGTGCCAAAGCGTGATTTTATGAATCCTGTCTGGTCCGGCTTAATGATGAGTGGCAATACAGTTTCGAGCCTGCGAGCAAGTATCTTGGCAAGTATTTTATAATCGGTATTCAGGAGACTTATTGGCCTATAAGAGGCACATTGTTGAAGGTCTTTGTCTTTTTTAAGAATTAAACAAATTGATGCTGTTTTCCATGACTCGGGGGCCACTCCATGGTCTAGTCAATTTTGAAGAGCGGGCATTACAATAGGAGAAAGTTCTGGCCAAAACTTTTTATAAAAATCACAGGGGAACCCGTCAGGGCCTGGAGATTTATTGGAGGGCATAGATTGGATTCCACTAAAAACTTCTTCCGGTGAAAAGGGCGAATCTAAAAATATCCTGTCTTCTTCAGAGATAGTCGTAAGGGGAATTCTATCTAAGAACTCAGTAATATCAGATTGTTCCGCAGTGACTTGTGATTTATATAATGTTTTGTAAAACTTTCTAAATAGTTTATTAATCAAAGCAGCATCGTATGTAATTGAACCGTCTGGAGTCTTCATTGACTTAATTGTTCTCTCATTTTGCATTTTTTTAATTTGGTGGGCAAGAATTCTGTTAGGTTTATTTGCATATTCATAGTACTTTTGTTTAGAAAGGAAAATACGTTTTTTAATGTGGTTTGTGTGATCCAAATTAAGTTCAGCTCTGACTCGACATAGTTGGGCCCAATTTGTTTGAGTAGGGACTGTACTATGTAGACACTCCAGTCTTTTTATTTATTTTTCTAACTCCTGTCTTTTTTTTAACCGAGCCTGTATGCATGCCGAGTTATAAGATATAATATGCCCTCTAATTGTAGCTTTAGCAGCATCCCAAATAGTTGCAGATGATACAGACGAATTTTCATTATCTGTCCAATAATTTTTTAATCCTTCCCGAACTGATTCACAAAATGTTGAATCATTCAACATGGAAGAATTGAATCTCAAGACCCTTGCATTCCTGTGTTCACTTAGCGTCATATCTATGTGGACTGGAGCATGGTCAGACAAAACGATTGAACCAATTTGGCAGGCAGATTTTGCGTGAAGATATTGGGTGTGGATCAGAATGTAATCTAATCTAGAATAAGAGCCGTGGGGGTTAGAATAGAAAGTATATTCTTTACTTCCCCTGTTAAATTCTCTCCAGATATCGATGATGCCAGACTCGTTGCAAAGTTCTTTATGGACCAGGGATGATCTAGGATTAGTGGATGATTCTGAAGTGGATTCATCCATTTTTTGATCCATGACACAATTAAAATCCCGGGCACAAACCCCCAAGCCCTTACAGTATTGATTAAACAAAAGTATGATTTTAGATATGAATTCAGGGAAATCCTCATTTGGAGCGTAAATATTAAGTATAACAATAGACTGCCCATATACTGTGCCTGTAATTAAAACATATCTTCCATCCGGGTCATTAATCTGATGTTCTAAAATAAAAAAGCGTTTACTAATTAAAATGATTGTGCCTCTCTTCCTGGTATTTGCTTTACAGGATGAAAAAAATATCTGTCCTACCCAATCACGCTTTAGTTTTAAATGTTCTGAATCGGATAAATGTGTCTCTTGAAGCATAGCAATAGTAGTTCTCTGCTTTTTAAGAAAGGTTAATATGTTTTTCCTCTTAATCACGTGTCCTAACCCTTTAACATTCCAAGTAATAAACCTGGTCCTATTAAACATAGTCATGGAGTACAAAAAGGTAAAAACAAAGAAAGCTGTACATTTAAGACTCCATCATACCTGAGACATACGTAAAACAGACGAAAGAGGTTTTTGTATTTTAAAACACAAAACAAAACATACTTAACCCAATCCCCCCCCCCCCCCGCCATCCAGCCTCGTCCCCAAACGACGAGGCACACCTAGAGAAACAAAACTTAGGTCACTGTACCTGACCGGTACCGAGCATAAAATAATAATACCCCATACCAAGTGGTAATACAGAGTTATACCCATAGGAGGCGCGCAGGTGCTACGGGCCAGTTCCCTTCGCATAAGTCCAATATCCGAGACTTAAGCATTTAACTAGTAATCTATGGCCACAGAAATGAAAAGAGAAAAAATGCAAGAAGATTTTTTGCAACAGTTATAGTATAAAAATGTCACAAAAAAAAAAATATATATATATATATTTACTTATCCCGGCCACGTATCCATTTCAAAATATGTCTTCCTCAGATTATTGAGAGTCACACCATAAAATACTCGAGTATATAAAAGAACCAACCAGTTTCAATTTGGTATAGGCTACTTGTGTCTGTTGCAATCTTCGAACATTACTTATCTTCCAAAGCTTTCAGAAACTCTGTGACGCCCACTGGAGAGAAAAAAAGATGTATCTGAGTTCTGTGAAGGCAACGAAGTTTAGCAGCATAGGCAAAGCCTCTGAACATGCCACGGGCAGACAGTATTTTCCTGACATCGTCGAACTCCCGGCGTTTCTTCAGCACCTCGGCGGATACGTCTTGGAAGAAGTGCAGCTGAGTCCCTTCGTGGCTGATGTTGCGTTTTTTCCGCGCTGCTTGCAGTATCGACTCCTTATCCGCATAAAGTAAGAAGCGGACCAAAACACTTTGTGGAGCACGGTTTGTTCCTGGGACAGGGCCGAGAGATCTGTGAGCTCTTTCAATCTCAAATTGTGGATCAGATGTAAAGTCCAGCCATTTCGGCAACAGCCTGGTGAGAAATTGCGCGATAGGTTCAGAGCCTTCAGCTTTCTCAGGGAGGCCGACGATTCTTAGGTTTTTACGCCTGCCTTGATTCTCCAGGTCGTCTACTTTGGCTCGAAGTAATGCTAATTCTTTGTCCTGAGACGTGATTCTTCTATCGTGCATTAGCATGCCATCTTCAGCGGCGGAGATTCTTGCTTCAGCCTCGGTGAAGCGTGACTCCTTTGATGCCACTCTGCTGGATAAATTAGAAAGGGCTTCCTGTATTGAGGTAACTGAGGTAGAAATACTGTCCAAGCAGCTGTCGATTGCACTCAATCTGCCGTCAATATTGCCCAAAATGGTTCCTAGCAAGCGAATTTCGGTCAACATGGCGTTGGTTTGACCTGACGAGGCCTCCTCCATCTCGGCTTGTTTTTTCTTTGCAATTCTGGAAGGCCGAAAAGGCGTGAAAAGCGGAAAATCTTGTGCTTCTTTGGTCTCGGACATTGTTGTTTGTTGTTAGAACAATAAACTTTGAGTATGAGTCAATTTAACCGAAAGAGAATGGGAAAGAAAAGGGAACTGGCACGGAGCTAACAGATTAAGCAGCCATCTTCGGCGAGTTCCCTATAGTGCCACTTTAATTTTAAATTTAATAAAATGTAAATTCATCCCCTGCACTTTATTTGTGCAGGTGTGTTCACGTAGAGGTTTCTAGATTTAAATTCAAAGAGACTGTATCGATAGTCTTTGCATGACCTGACGTTTTATTCGTATCCAAAATGAGGAGAAGTGAATATCAGGAGTGCTGAACACTCTCATGCAGTGCATGTTTCATTCATACTCGAAGCCGGAGGGTGCTCTCGCGCAGAAAGTCCAAAACAGACTCATAGAAGTAATAACTTATGACATGCACGAAATCCCAAATATAGACAAAAGTATCCGGCTATAGCTGTAGCTGAGCTGAATAAAAAGCAGAAACGTTACTGATGAAACGTGAAGACAATAAACACACGATGGTTCATGTGTGTTTTTCAAGTTATCTCCAGGTCATAAAAAAATTAACTATATGAATAATGCAGTACTGATTGACATATAATTTAGTATAGAAACTATAAGATATATGTCCTGCCTTATTCTGTGATAAAAATGTGGAAAAGGTGTTCGTAGTAGCCTTTTTAAACCAATCATAAAATTGTCATTAGGAAAATATTGAACAAAAATATTATAGCCCCTTTCTGCAGCTAACGTTACTTCCACAGGCTACACACAGCAATATAAAAAAACAGCTGTGCATGCTCTCTTCACGTCGTTCTTGTAAAATAATAATAATTTAATAATATAAGTAAACAAGCACACCGCTCTGCTGAGAACTCCACTTACCGGCAGCCGCGGACGTTATGTAGTGCGCTAAATTACTAAAGGTGTCTGAACGTGAGGGATGGTCTTGGATGAGATCGTCAGGTGAAAGGTCATCATGTGGATAATTTTATTTATGGCTAAATTATTATTCATAAATTTTACTAATAGTTAGATTGGGCAGGCCTTTACAAACGGGCGTTTAATTACAAAAACAAAAAATCAAGGGGAAAAGGGGCAGGTGCTCAAGCATACCGCACCCCCCTCTGCACGTGCCTGCACATGACGATATTCTCATCAATCAATGTGACATCAGACTATGAAGTTCTGTCTCTGTAAGTGTTTTTGCTTGTTTTGAGTTTGAGTTTTCTTTAGTATTCTTTATAAATGAACAACCAGACCCTAGGCAGAGCGGCCACTCATGACCGCTCCCCAGCCCGTGAGAGAGGCATCCGTCGTTAGCATTATGCGATGACAAGGAGTCCCTAACGTCGGGCCTTGAACCAGAGACCAACATTTCTTCCACATGTCTAAGGCACGTAAGCATCGCCGCGTGACCTTGATCATGCAAAGCGGATTCCCCCTCGAGGAAAATCCTTTGGTTCTGAGCCACCACTGCAAGGGTCTCATGTACAGCAGGCCAAAAGGTATCACGTTGGACGCCGCTGCCATCAGGCCCAACAGCCTCAGAAACTGTTTGACAGTGAGTGACTGGCCTTCTCTTACCCTCGTGACTGTCATGAGGATTGACTCGATTCGAGCAGGAGACAGACATGCCTGCATCGAGGTTGAGTCCCACACCACGCCTAAATAAGTGGTTCTCTGTAGTGGAGAAATAACACTCTTCTTGGCGTTTATTCTTAACCCGAGCTCTCTCATATGGGCGAGGACGACATCTCGATGCCGAGCCGCCATCTGCTCCGATTGAGGTAGTATTAACCAATCGTCGATATAATTTAGTATACTGATGCCCTGGAAACACAGTGGAGCCACAGCAGCATCCACACACTTGGTGAAAGTGCGGGGGGAGAGTGCAAGGCCAAAAGGAAGAACCCAATATTGGTAAGCTTCGCCCCCGAAAGTAAACCTCAGAAACTTCCTGTGTTCGGGAAGGATGGAGACATGGAAGTATGCATCTTTTAGATCGATCGTGACAAACCAGTCCACGGACCTGATCTGAGACACAACGTGTTTGAGTGTGAGCATCCTGAACTTCAGCCACATGACTGAGCGGTTCAACTGATGCAGATCTAAAATGGCACGCAACCTCCCATCTTTCTTTGGAACGATGAAGTACCAGCTGTAGAACCCGGACTCTCTGTCGAGAGGAGGGACCACCTCGATGGCCTCCTTCCTCAAGAGAGTGTTTACTTCTTGTTCCATTACCAGAGCCTGCTTGGGGCCCACCAGAGTGGGGATCACCCCATTGAAACGAGGCGGAGGAGAACTAAATTAATGAGGTAACCTTTTTCTACAGTGTGCAGGACCCACTGAGACACATTTGGCAGAAGCTTCCACACTGTTAAATAGTCTGCTAAGGGAATCAGTCTCTCGAGACTGACCTCTGGTGTTATCAGAGCTGTTAGCTTGGTGCCCTGAAGAATGAAGCTCCGCAGATCCGGCTTAGAGACCCCGACTTAGAGCACCGCTACAAAACTACAGTAGTATCTCTGTGATTTCACCGAGCCGCAGACGGACTGTACCGAGGAATCACAGGATCATTCCTCTCTTCATCTCATCATCAGCGCTCATGTTCCTGCACTGTGCTCTCATCAGTCCGATTAACCCGTCCATCATCAGAAGAAACAATCCCTCCTTCTATCACAGCATCGTTTCATCTCAAAAGAATGGACTGGCAGATTGAAGGAGACACTGAAAACCCGAGGTCCGGAAAGTTCCATTATAAAAACGTGCGGCTTATTTGCATTTGTCATAAATTCCTGCGATGCTTTAGCAGTCGGAGAGGTTTGATCAGGAGCAGATGGAGGAAGCAGACGCCAGGAACGACAGCGACTCATTCACTGCAAACCAGTCCAGCGACTGTCGAGTGTTATTTTGAGGAGTTTACTCTGCTCGTCATAGAAAGTTTTATCCACATACATACAGTACACTCACATAAAGCAATATACACTATATAGCAAATCAACTGCTTGTTTGTTGATATTGTCACAAAATGTAACTGTAGTATCCTACATTAGTATCCTACATATATATACAAATAACATTTGACTGACTCAAGTTCTTCTGAACTGAATTCTTGCATTCTTATTCAAAGATCACAACTTCATTTAGACCTTTAAAGGGACAGTTCAACCAAAAATTGTTTATCGACCTCAGGTTTCCCCTAGTGAAAAATAAATATACTAAAATGTATTTGAAATACATTTATTTTATGCTACATTGCCGGGCGGCAGCTGGGATTTTTTTCGCTCGTCGGAGCTCACTGAGCCCTGAAGCACAGAGGGTGGCAGGGGTATCAATAAGCCTCCGTGAGGGCACTGAGGAGGATTGGGCACCGTATACTGAGGTGTTATCCTTTCCTCTCCAGGTGGGCTGCCCTCAGGGACCTGACAATGGTAGGACCATTTCGCCGAGGTCCTCTTAGACAAATAACGGTCCGCAGATCCGTTTTCGGTCTATAAGACCCCAACTGAGAGCATCGCCCGACCCCCGATCTTTCTGTGGAGGGGTGCGGGTTGCAACGCTCTGTTTTTGAGACTGGCGATATAAGGAGCTTTATGACTTTGGGCTGCTGCCGCTCAGCAGCCCCACCCCTGAGCAGGTCAGCCTGGTATGTTTGTAACACCGCCATCGTGTGCAAACATGCGCCAGCCTGACCTACTGCCATACAAGCTTTCCCAGCCAGACTCGATGTAAGCCTAACGGGCCTGGTGGGAAGCTTCGGGGCCTTCAGGGACGATGCTGAGGGGGGGGAGAGATAGCTCGAAAGCGTCTGCTCAACCACTGGCATCACCCCATATACCTTATCATTCAGCCCCACGATGTTCTTTGAATAATTCGAGACTGTGGGGCTGTAATACGGGATGAGTACGGTTTCTCCCACGATCTTGGCACTCAGCATGGAGATCGGGAAAAACGGAAGGCCCCCGTCGTGAAGGCTGTGATCTGGATTCAGAACATGCTCGTCTAATTATTTTTAGGACGAGCATCCTGTTTCTAGGCTGGCCAAACGATATTTTATTTTGGCGCGAAACACCCCCCATAATCAC
>NW_015506681.1:182356-188068 GCF_001515645.1 Sinocyclocheilus grahami
ATATTTTATTTTGGCGAATGCACGAAACACACCCCATAATCACGAATCACACCTCATACGCGAGGGACTGTGGTGGCGAGTCCACAGTCTCCTCAGTCTCGACACTCATCACATCGTGATAGATGAAGCGTCTGGCTCTCTCTCTCTGGTGGGGGAGGGGGGGGGGCTTCCGAACCGTGAGAGAGAGAGCCGCGGATCTAGCGGGTGAGGACCGAAAAAAAGGACGAGCCCGTCTCGGATCCCTCCGCTAAATCCACCCGCGATCCCCACGACAACTGTCTGCGCTGTGCCTCGGCAACAGCGGGACCGCTGCCAGCGGGATTGCGAGCCTGGCCGCTCTCGTCAAACACAGCCAGGCGAGAGCGGAGCATATGCAGCGAGAGCTCACAGTGATGACAATCAGCTGCTCGAAAGCTGACCGTGCATGCTCCGCTCCTAAACAAACAACACACAAATCATGTGTATCCCCCGCCGCAAGATATCGTGAGCAGGGAGAAACACAGCGTTTGTAATGCCGTTCGCTCGCCATAGACTTTCTCATTGTTTTATATATATGAGTGCTTGTACAGACAGACAACAGTAAATAGACAGACACATACACAGAGCGCTACTGAAGAGCAGAAGCTGGTTTGCGCTCTGCTGGATGCGCTTGTATGCTTTCTGGTGCTTGCGTCACCCCGCTGGTGACGTCTCGCTGCTCCATTGGACGGATTTGACACGTGCTTCAGAACGCGGTCACGCAAGGGCGTTCCCAAAGCGACTTCGACGCAGCTCGAGTTCCTGAAGGGGAACCAAATTGCCTGTCACAGCTATGCAGATGATACTCAGACCTAATCGCCAAACGAATAGTCCCTCTGCCAATGCATTGATGAAATTAACAGTTGGATGTGCCAAAACTATCTTCAGTTAAACAAAGAGAAAACTGAAGTCATTGCATTTGGAAACAAAGATGAAGTTCTCAAGGTGAATGCATACCTTGACTCTAGGGGTCAAACAACTAAAAATCAAGTCAAGAATCTTGGTGTGATTCTGAAGACAGACTTTAGTTTCAGTCATCATGTCAAAGCAATAATTAAATCAGCATATTATCATTTCAAAAACTTTGCAATAATTAGATGTTTTGTTTCCAGTCAAGACTTGGAGAAATAGTGATGTTCGGTTCTTGAACGAATCGTTTTTTTTAGCCGGTTCTCAGGAAGGTTCCGGGTTGATGATGCAGGACGCACAGCCGAATTAGCACGTTCGACTCAAAAATAACCGAATGAGCCACTTCAACCAACTGTCGAAGTTTGCCGAGATTTACAGAGGACTCAACAAGAACCGAATGAGCCATGGCAAAGTTTGCAGAGGATTACTGAAGATTCTGATGAGTGAGTTGATGATACTGTGCAAGCCTGAGGAACGTACTGGAAATATACTAATTATGACTGTTATTAATTTACATTTTATTAAAACCTGTAAAAACCTTTCTGTCAAGTGATGTAAATCAATTTTACTATAGTTTATTGTGCATGCATATTATATTTAAAGTTGCTTAAGCGAAATCAAGGAGTTTATAAGACGTTTATCATCCGCTTTTGTGCATCAGTGTCTGTAATGTGTGCTGTAGGTGAAAAACTTTTAGGAATCTTATCCAAGTTGTAGGCTAGTCAAGATTGGTCAGTCAGTCGTATCTGACATAAATGAAAGTGTGACCACAAACACCATTAACTTAAGTGAATAATATGGCAATAATCAGCAATATGCGTTCACACAAATAAAAAAAATTTGTGTTGACACAAATTACTTATTTGAATTTTTCATTGATACAACATGGCACTGAGTTGTTAGTAAAGAAATGCATAGAGACGTACTGCTTGATGACGTCAGGAACTGATAAATCGGCTTTTTGAACCGGTTCAATGAGTCAATCGGTCCGAAAAGAACCGGTTCCCGGAAATGAATCGGACTTTGCATCACTATGGAGAAACTCGTTCATGCCTTTATCAGCAGTAAGTGGACTATTGTGATGGACTCCTGACCGGCCTTCCCAAAAAGACCATTATAGCTGCAGCTCATCCAGAACGCTGCTGCCAGGATTCTGTCTAGAACCAGAAAATCTGAGCATATCACACCAGTCCTCAGGGCTTTACACTGGCTTCCAGTTACATTTAGGATTGATTTTAAAGCATTATTACTCTTTAATAAATCGAATAATGGTCTAGGACCTCAATGGCATGGCTACTCTGAGATAATGAGCAGAAGACGTTTATATCATGTCTTTAATCCACAAAGGTATTCCAACAAGGGTAATCCAACACACAGAGTAGCACACATGCAGACATAAATGTGATTGATGCAACACCAACCCAACTTAACTGAACAGACAGGAACTTAAATACGCAGGCCAAACAAGGGTAATTAATGAGACACACCTGAACCAAATGACATAAGCAACACAGCGAAGGGAAACAAAGTCCATGTGGGTGTGATGTGTGACACTCAATACACTGCAGATGTGCTCACTGACTATAAACCTAACAGACCACTCAGATCATTAGGATCAAGTCACTTAGAAATACCAAGGGTTCACTCAAAACAAGGGGCGTCTGCTTTTAGCTATTATGCTACCCACAGTTGGAACCAGATTCCAGAAAGATCAGAGGCCGTTTCAGAAAGCAGGTTAAGTGAAAACTCTGACTATGATAACCCTAAAGTGAGGGAAACTTTGGGTTTTCCATTTCTGAATGGAAGGTTTGTCAAACCCGAGAACGTAGGGTAAGTGAAGCCTGTTCCTGAAAGAGAGGTAACTTATACTCAGAGTCAGCTACCATGGTCATTTACTCTGTGAACCTAACATGGTCGGCAGCAGGTTTTCTTCATTAAACCCAGAGTTTCTTTTGGTCTCCTCCCCTTTTTAAAGCACAAGTGATGTTTAAATACCTCATTCATTCATTCACGCTGCAAAAATGCTTTTCTTTTTGAGTATTTTGGAATCTAAATTAAGTGTATTTTACTTAAAACAAGAACAATAATCGTAATGCAAATGGAAACAAGATTATGTCCCATTACCCCATACAGAAAAGTATTTTTGCAGTGCAGGTACATTAATTCACTGCACATATTTTCATTGTGTAGACACTGTGAAAGTGATAAAAATGGCATGTCCTCTTATACAGAATACTGTAGATGAGGACGCTGCATTAATTCATAGGGAGTTACATTTACATCGGGAGAGGATTATTTTAATTTTAAAAAAAAATTTGTACCATATATGCATGCATATTTATTTGAGTGGTACCATTTTTAAATGGTAGTTTTTTTAAATCAGGGTTGCAGAGCACATTAGTAAGGCCGCTGTATGCAGAGCGGTAAGGAAAGCAACAGTTATTCTTTTTCCTGTTGGATTTTAATATTATTCCAATACTTGGTATTGTGGCCATCTCCTCTTCATCTGTTCTTCATTATTTTTGCAAGCCTTCTTGCTGTTGGCTGAGTAGAAGTCAGATGTTAAAGAGGTCATATGACATTGCTAAAAATAACTTTAATTTGTGTATTTGGTGTAATGCAATGTGTTTATGCAGTTTAAGGTTAAAAAAACACATTATTTCCCACATAATGTACATTATTGTTTCTCCTCTATGCCCCACCTTTCTGAAACGCGTAAATGTTTACAAATCCACATTTCCCAACACATCTATTTACTCAAACATTGATCACATTATATAAACTATGGCCACATACACACTGCTGCTAAATTTGGTTGTTGGTTCACCTTTTATGGGGCTCCATTTGTGCCAAAAATGAGTCGACTGCTTTGTACTATACATTTGTCTTTGTCTACAGTCATTGCGTTCTTGTTCAGGTAAATCAGTAAATGTATGTTGTCTGTTAATGTTGTCTTAATCTGTCAGCCTGCTGGCTTTTTCTCTGTCATTTTTGCTGTTGTCCTTATTGTCGTGTTGTTCTGTCATCTAATTCTGTCGTCCTTTATGTCGTCCTTACTGTTATATTTTATGTCATCCTTTTCTGTCGTCCTTAATGTCATCATATTCTGTCGTCCTTACTGTCGTCTTTAATGTCATCCTTTTCTTCCTTCTGTCATCTTTACTGTCTTGCTCTGTTATTTCTACAATTGTTTATGTAAACTGTGTCAAATGTGTACAGACGCGGGTGCAAAGACTTCACGGAAAGCTGTCAAAATAAATGTCTTATCCACTAGTAAAATATGTTTAAAAAAAATAAGTTTACAAAAATATTTCCATTGATGTGAGACGGTTATGAGAAGAAGCTACGGGGATACCTCCAGTTCTTATAATATAAATGATGCACACACACACACACCATAATTTTCATAATTTTGATTTTTTTTTATACACATGCTGTTTCGGTAGCAACTTCTACAACAACTCCTTAACAAAAAACAAAAACAATTACAGGTTTAGACGAAAACGGTAAAAAAAAAATCATAAACATTACCTTTATATATATATATATATATATATAAATATATATATAAATATATATATATATATATATTAGGGCTGTCAGTCGATTAAAATGTTTAATATTTAATTAGCAACGTAATAGCACATTTTTATCTGTTCTAAATGTACCTTAAATTAATACTTTTCAAGTTTTTAATACTCTAATCAACATGGGCATGGACAAATATGGATGGTTTATGCAAATGTATGTTTATTGTTAGTGAAACCATAATCAACATAGAGCATAAAGAATTCAGATACAGGTTTTCACAAAAACAAAAAGTTTTTAAAACCGTTTTTAAGAAATTGTATTAAAAGTCAAAAGTATCATTATTAAATTAATTTAAACAATTATTATCCAATATCTATTATATTAATTAGATAACATAACTATATTTTACTGACTGGCTAAACCGACCGTCTGCTCCTCATGTCACAGAAACCAGTTAATTCTCAGCACATAGTGACTCTTTCAACTAGATATCACACTATAGAGACTGTGTCTGTTCCCGAACTAGAAGACACAAAAAACATCCAAACCAATGTAAGAGTAACAATTTAATTGATGTTCAACAAATAAAAAACAGATGTAATACGGATAAACAAATGATAAAGCTTGGCTTATTGAATATCAGGTCCCTTTCTACGAAAGCACTTTTTGTAAATGATATGATCACTGATCATAACCTAGATGTGCTCTGTTTGACAGAAACCTGGCTAAAACCTGATGATTACATTATTTTAAACGAGTCTACCCCCAAGATTACTGTTATAAATATGAGCCATGTCCAAAAGGTAAAGGGGGAGGTGTTGCTACAATTTATAACAATATGTTCAGTATTTCTCAGAGGGCGGGCTTCAAGTATAACTCGTTTGAAGTAATGGTGCTTCATATAACATTATCCAGAGAAACAAGTGTTAATGATAAATCCCCTGTGATGTTTGTACTGGCTACTGTATACAGGCCACCAGGGCACCATACGGACTTTATTAAAGAATTTGCTGATTTTATATCCGAGTTAGTGCTGGCACTTTTAATTGTTGGTGATTTTAATATTCATGTTGATAATGAAAAAATGCATTGGGATCAGCATTCGTAGACATTCTGAACTCTATTGGGGTTAGACAACACGTGTCAGGACCTACTCATTGCTGAAATCATACTCTAGATTTAATACTGTCACATGGAATTGATGTTGATGGTGTTGAAATTATGCAGCCAAGCGATGATATCTCAGATCATTAT
>NW_015506681.1:189037-191010 GCF_001515645.1 Sinocyclocheilus grahami
CTGAGGAACAATTCCACTCATTCTCTACTATAGGAGAAGAAGAATTGTATAAACTTTTTAAATCATCTAAACCAACAACATGTTTGTTAGACCCTATTAAATCTAAGCTCCTAAAAGAGGTGCTTCCAGAAGTCATAGACCCTCTTCTGACTATTATTAATTCGTCATTGTCATTAGGACATGTCCCCAAAACCTTCAAACTAGCTGTTATTAAGCCTCTCATCAAAAAAACACAACTTGACCCCAAAGAACTAGTTAATTACAGACCGATCTCGAATCTCCCTTTTCTGTCCAAGATACTAGAAAAGGTAGTAGCCTCACAATTCTATTCATTCTTAGAGAAAAATGGTATCTGTGAGGATTTCCAGTCAGGATTTAGACCAGAAAAATCCTGAATCTCATTTATGAGCAAAAATGACAGCGTTCAGTTGTTTCTCTTATTAAGAAAAAATGCAAGTGATCGCACCAGTGCCTCAAATTATGTCGTATGTATAGTATGTAGTAAAGCTGACAGAAGACGACAGAAAAGGATGACATGAAAGACGACATAAGGACGACAGAATTAGATGACAGTAAAGACATAAGGATGGCAGAACAAGACGACAGTAAAGACATAAGGACGACAGAACAAGACGACAGTGTAACGAATCAGCTCACATGAAATATGAATAATTAACGAACAAGACGGACATAAGGATGACAGAACAAGACGACAGTGTAACGAATCAGCTCACATGAAATATGAATAATTAACCATTTAACCATATAATTAATTATTCATATTTTAGATCCGCTGTAGATATTTAGCTGACCTCTCAGGGTCAACTGTCTTGTCAATTCTAAGAACGTTAATTTCCTGGTTAAGGGAAATAACTTCCTTACTGTACAATTCTACAAAAGCTTGTAGCATAAATCTGCATGATTAAGTGACTCCAGTTATAAGCAAACAATGAACCACGTCAAGTGTGATACAAGTAAGGTTTTATTAACTACATAAACACTTAAACTAGTCTAACATACTACATAAACACAAACTCACACACATACAGTTGGTATAGGAAAGGGTTAAAGCTTAACTCAGTACAGAAAAGAGACATAAGGAATTAAATTTATGGAACCATTTGCATATTCAGCAGATCTACACCTGGGGATACGTCAGATTCTCAGTTCAAACACACCTTGTAAAAAGGTGTAACTGATACTTAATGTATTAATTAATAAGACTAAGTTTGATACTTGCAAGTCTCGTCTGTCTGAAAGAACATAGTGTGCTATATATCCCCTGAGGAACAATTCCACTCATTCTCTACTATAGGAGAAGAAGAATTGTATAAACTTTTTAAATCATCTAAACCAACAACATGTTTGTTAGACCCTATTAAATCTAAGCTCCTAAAAGAGGTGCTTCCAGAAGTCATAGACCCTCTTCTGACTATTATTAATTCGTCATTGTCATTAGGACATGTCCCCAAAACCTTCAAACTAGCTGTTATTAAGCCTCTCATCAAAAAAACACAACTTGACCCCAAAGAACTAGTTAATTACAGACCGATCTCGAATCTCCCTTTTCTGTCCAAGATACTAGAAAAGGTAGTAGCCTCACAATTCTATTCATTCTTAGAGAAAAATGGTATCTGTGAGGATTTCCAGTCAGGATTTAGACCAGAAAAATCCTGAATCTCATTTATGAGCAAAAATGACAGCGTTCAGTTGTTTCTCTTATTAAGAAAAAATGCAAGTGATCGCACCAGTGCCTCAAATTATGTCGTATGTATAGTATGTAGTAAAGCTGACAGAAGACGACAGAAAAGGATGACATGAAAGACGACATAAGGACGACAGAATTAGATGACAGTAAAGACATAAGGATGGCAGAACAAGACGACAGTAAAGACATAAGGACGACAGAACAAGACGACATAAAAGACGACTTCTGCAGCACGAACACAAGCATGTAGTCCGCCATTGTTACA
>NW_015506681.1:191957-192189 GCF_001515645.1 Sinocyclocheilus grahami
AAGACATAAGGACGACAGAACAAGACGACAGTAAAGACATAAGGATGACAGAACAAGACGACAGTAAAGACATAAGGACGACAGAACAAGACGACTGTAAAGACATAAGGATGACAGAACAAGACGACAGTGTAACGAATCAGCTCACATGAAATATGAATAATTAACCATAACTAGTTATAATTAATTATTCATATTTTAGATCCGCTGTAGATATTTAGCTGACCTCTCA
>NW_015506681.1:192541-199052 GCF_001515645.1 Sinocyclocheilus grahami
ATGCACAAATTAGTAAAGATTCTTAGAACATCAATATGTTGCATAGGTATCAACCTATAATATACACGCTTGTTTCGATCATCCGAATACGAATTCATAGATACTAGACATGGTAGAGTTACTTATAGTGAAATGATGACAGGAATCGGTTCCCTCACAAGCATACTAAAATAGTCTAAAAATATCAAAGACAAAATACACGATGACAATAATATACCTAATGACCTGAAGGATCATGTGTGTTCATTCAAAGAAAGGTTTTCCTATGAATTAATTAGTAGAAAAGTCCATTTCTGCTCTGCCTTTCCTATGGGGACAATGAGTGGGTTATTCTACTCACATTCCTGGGGGGTCATAAAACCAGTGATATCATGATTAGTTGTCATGGTGACCAAGGGGGCCTGGTGTTCTGCAGAAATCCTGGCATCCAGTTTATTGAGTGAGGGGACTGTGACGATTTGTTAATCTAATGAATAATTGATTTGTTAAATCAAATAAAAATGAGTGTGTCAGATTGGTCGAGACGCTACAACAGTAAAGACATAAGGATGACAGAACAAGACGACAGTAAAGACATAAGGATGACAGAACAAGACGACATAAAGGACGACAGAACAAGACGACATAAAGGACGACATAATATGATGACAGTAAAGACGACTTCTGCAGCACGAACACAAGCATGTAGTCCGCCATTGTTGTTGTTCTTGCGGTTACGTGACGTAGCAGTGTCGTGGGGTGATAACATCATCGTTTCACAAAATGTACGGATTGGCTGTTCACGCGAAAACGCAAGTGTGTCGTCTTCAGATTTATAAAAAAAATACAATCCAGAGTACAAAACTGACAGTGCAGGAATTAGGTGTCCCATGTTTCTTCGGTCCATAAATGATAATTTAACATGAAAGGTCTGACAACAACAAGGAAACAAGTCCCCAGCTATAATTAACACATAATCATCGACTGGTGAAATAGATGTGAAGACTTTACTGAAAAAGTTGCTATCGTCAAAATTTGGGGCATAAATGTTAACAGAAATAACTTGCCTGTCGAGCAGGTGGCCTGAGGAGTCACTAATGACCTTTTCACTAGTGAAAGAAATGTTCTTCCTAATAAGAATAGCTTTGGCATTAAAATTTGAATGAAATACCTGTCCTTCCCAGCTCTGCCTAAGTTTAATTACATCTCCATTCAAAACAATGTCTGCGTTTAATTGCCGTAAGTGAGAACAATTTTTACCTCTTTTAATGACATTGTTCATGCCTATCACGTTCCAAGTTATAATGTTCATGTCACATTTATTAAACTTTAACATGTTATCAAAAAGTAATTGTAAATGAATAACAAAAAGATACTGAATCTGTAAAAAAACACATAAACATATTGACTCTGAACAACATATATATATATAAACATAGCCGTACAATCTCCACCTCCCACGTCAAATGTTTTACGTATACCGCTAAACGTGTCTCCATGTGGACGGGGCCTCAAAGTTGGTTGAACCTCCTTATTGAAACGGGCTCCAGATGTGCTAAAACAGTAGCCACATTTAAATCTAGACTCAAAACACTGTTCAGCTGTGCATTTACTGAATGAACTCTGTGCTACGTGATTGCACTGTATTTTTTAATGTATTCTCATTTTGTTTTTATTCTTAACTGTTTTAATTCCTCTTTAAATACATTTTTCTAACCATTTTAAAATGTTTATACTTTAATTTTATTGTTTTGATTATTTTGTGATTATTTTATTTCCCTTTTATGTAAAGCCCTTTGAATTACGAAACATGCAATAAAATGTAGTAAAACACCTGCAAACTTGCAAACACACATTAAAAGCAAATATTAAAGAGCTGTCTGTCTGGTGCAGTCACAACAACCTGGAGCTGAGACGATCGTGAACTTCAGGAGAAACCCCCTGCTCTCCCCCCACTCACCATCATGAACAGCACTGTGGCTGCAGTGGAGTCATTCAGGTTCCTGGGCACCACCATCTCTCAGGACCTGAAGTGGGACACTCACATTGACTCTATTGTTAAAAAGGGCTAACGGAGATTGTTCTTCCTTTGCCAGCTGCTCAGACAGCTCTACTCAGCCAACATTGAGTCTGTCCTGTGTTCATCTATAACTGTTTGCTCAGCTACCAAATCAGACATCAGAAGACTACAACGGACAGTCAGGACTGCTGAGAGGATTATTGGTGCTCCCCTGCCCAACCTCTGAGATCTTTATCGGGGGCAGTCGTGGCCTAACGGTTAGTGAGTCGGACTTCTAACCCAAAGGTTGTGGGTTCGAGTCACAGGTCCGGCAGGGATTGTCGTGGGGGGAGTGAATGTACAGCGCTGTCTTCCACCTTCAATACCACGACTGAGGTGAGACCCTTGAGCAAGACACTGCTCCCCGGACGCCTGGCTGCCCACGGCTCTGGGTGTGTGTTCACCTTGATGGGTTCAGAATATGGCCACACATCACTTCACTCACTTTAAACGTCCTGAATGAAGAAAAGGGACCCAGCACACTCCCTCTTTGAACTGTTGCCCTCTGGCCGGCGCTACAGAGCACTGAGCACCAACAGCCATAAGCACCCAGGCCATATCCCACCTGAACAACACATAACACACCTCAGGACTGTACATCTGTAAATAACTCTTCTAAACTTTCATCTGGAAAAAGCACATATGCACATTCACAGTTCTGTCTACTGACATTTTTTTTATTTTTCTCTATATTTTATTACTATATCATATATAATTTATAGTGTATTCTCTTTATTATTAGTGTTTTTATTACCTTAAATTATATGTATGCATGCACTCTGTCTGTACTTTCTGTACTGGAAGCTCCTGACACCAAGACAAATTCCTTGTGTGTGTAAACACACTTGGCAATAAAACTCTTTCTGATTCTGATATTAACATTAATGTGATCATTGTTTCACACCACAGTTGAACAACATATATATATATATAAACATAGCCGTACAATCTCCACCTCCCACGTCAAATGTTTTACGTATACCGCTAAACGTGTCTCCATGTGGACGGGGCCTCAAAGTTGGTTGAACCTCCTTATTGAAACGGGCTCCAGATGTGCTAAAACAGTAGCCACATTTAAATCTAGACTCAAAACACTGTTCAGCTGTGCATTTACTGAATGAACTCTGTGCTACGTGATTGCACTGTATTTTTTAATGTATTCTCATTTTGTTTTTATTCTTAACTGTTTTAATTCCTCTTTAAATACATTTTTCTAACCATTTTAAAATGTTTATACTTTAATTTTATTGTTTTGATTATTTTGTGATTATTTTATTTCCCTTTTATGTAAAGCCCTTTGAATTACGAAACATGCAATAAAATGTAGTAAAACACCTGCAAACTTGCAAACACACATTAAAAGCAAATATTAAAGAGCTGTCTGTCTGGTGCAGTCACAACAACCTGGAGCTGAGACGATCGTGAACTTCAGGAGAAACCCCCTGCTCTCCCCCCACTCACCATCATGAACAGCACTGTGGCTGCAGTGGAGTCATTCAGGTTCCTGGGCACCACCATCTCTCAGGACCTGAAGTGGGACACTCACATTGACTCTATTGTTAAAAAGGGCTAACGGAGATTGTTCTTCCTTTGCCAGCTGCTCAGACAGCTCTACTCAGCCAACATTGAGTCTGTCCTGTGTTCATCTATAACTGTTTGGTTTGCTACCAAATCAGACATCAGAAGACTACAACGGACAGTCAGGACTGCTGAGAGGATTATTGGTGCTCCCCTGCCCAACCTCTGAGATCTTTATCGGGGGCAGTCGTGGCCTTTCCTGGGCACCACCATCTCTCAGGACCTGAAGTGGGACACTCACATTGACTCTATTGTTAAAAAGGGCTAACGGAGATTGTTCTTCCTTTGCCAGCTGCTCAGACAACTCTACTCAGCCAACATTGAGTCTGTCCTGTGTTCATCTATAACTGTTTGCTCAGCTACCAAATCAGACATCAGAAGACTACAACGGACAGTCAGGACTGCTGAGAGGATTATTGGTGCTCCCCTGCCCAACCTCTGAGATCTTTATCGGGGGCAGTCGTGGCCTAACGGTTAGTGAGTCGGACTTCTAACCCAAAGGTTGTGGGTTCGAGTCACAGGTCCGGCAGGGATTGTCGTGGGGGGAGTGAATGTACAGCGCTGTCTTCCACCTTCAATACCACGACTGAGGTGAGACCCTTGAGCAAGACACTGCTCCCCGGACGCCTGGCTGCCCACGGCTCTGGGTGTGTGTTCACCTTGATGGGTTCAGAATATGGCCACACATCACTTCACTCACTTTAAACGTCCTGAATGAAGAAAAGGGACCCAGCACACTCCCTCTTTGAACTGTTGCCCTCTGGCCGGCGCTACAGAGCACTGAGCACCAACAGCCATAAGCACCCAGGCCATATCCCACCTGAACAACACATAACACACCTCAGGACTGTACATCTGTAAATAACTCTTCTAAACTTTCATCTGGAAAAAGCACATATGCACATTCACAGTTCTGTCTACTGACATTTTTTTTATTTTTCTCTATATTTTATTACTATATCATATATAATTTATAGTGTATTCTCTTTATTATTAGTGTTTTTATTACCTTAAATTATATGTATGCATGCACTCTGTCTGTACTTTCTGTACTGGAAGCTCCTGACACCAAGACAAATTCCTTGTGTGTGTAAACACACTTGGCAATAAAACTCTTTCTGATTCTGATATTAACATTAATGTGATCATTGTTTCACACCACAGTTTCTTCACTGGAACAGATAACTCTTCTAAACTTTCATCTGGAAATAGCACATATGCACATTCACAGTTCTGTCTACTGACATTTTTTTATTTTTCTCTATATTTTATTACTATATCATATATAATTTATAGTGTATTCTCTTTATTATTAGTGTTTTTATTACCTTAAATTATATGTATGCATGCACTCTGTCTGTACTTTCTGTACTGGAAGCTCCTGACACCAAGACAAATTCCTTGTGTGTGTAAACACACTTGGCAATAAAACTCTTTCTGATTCTGATATTAACATTAATGTGATCATTGTTTCACACCACAGTTTCTTCACTGGAACAGAAGTCCAAACCACATCACTTCCGGGCGCTGCTCATGTGGCGACTGGCAGAGCTGCGTGTGTGCTTCATTGTTTGTATGTTAATGAGTCTGTTAAGTGGATTGTTTTAAGTATTTAAAGTGAAGATGATAACTCTGTGGAAGATTGTGCGTTTGCTACTGCTGTTGATCAATTGGGGAAATGTGATCTCAGTTTTGGCGCATGGTGGAGTCTTGGTGGAGAGCGTGCCAGTGATGACCAGGGAGTTCCTGTTGGGCTTGCGTTCGAACGCCGTTCCTGTTGATCCCACTTGGAATATTCCTGGAGAATTAATTCGGCCTTCTGCGAATTCTCGAGGTCAAAAAAGGAGAGTAAGGAGGAAACGCGGGAATCGAGGTGGAGTTCGACGCAGACTAAAGAGGGCTCAAAGAATTTCCCTGTTGCCTGGAATACTTTTAGGCAATGTACGCTCGCTTCAACATAAATTGGATGAATTACAAGCCAATATGAGTTTCATGCACGAATACAGAAACACTCATATAATGGCATTCACTGAAACTTGGTTGGATGATTCCGTTGCTGATAGCACTTTACGGATCGAGGGTTTTGGAACACCTATCAGGCTGGACAGAGATAAAGAGACAACTGGGAAAGAACGTGGAGGAGGTGTGTGTGTTTATATTAAGGAAAGCTGGTGTAATACAGCAATAGTACGATATAAGATTTGTAATTCAGATATTGAACTAATTGCGGTTTCGGTACGCCCTTTCTATCTTCCGCGTGAATTCCCTCAGCTGTTTTTTGTAGTAGTATACATTCATCCACGTGCCAAGACTGATATGGCATTTGAAACTGTCAAAAATGTCCTGGATAAACTGGATAATATATCCCCAGATGCACCGAAATTTATTTTAGGTGATTTTAATCATTGTATCATGGACAAATATTTAAAAGGATATTATCAATGTTACATGTGCTACCCGTGCTGATAAAGTTTTGGATAGATGTTATGGCCCAATTCCGGGAGCTTATAGGTCTCTGTCACTACCACCTCTTGGTTCATCTGATCATAATATAATCATGTTGTCTTCTCTGTATGTTCCTATTGTTAAGCAAGTGAAGAGAGAAGTACGATTTGTTCGAGAATGGACTCCTTCTAATATTGAAGTTTTAAAGGGTTGTTTCGATTGCACAGATTGGAATATGTTTTTGAACACATGCTCTGATCTTAATGAACAGGTGCACACCGTTTCTAACTATTTTACTTTTTGTGTTGATTCTGTCATACCTACAAAAAAGATCACCTTGTATCCCAATAATAAACCTTGGGTTACGAAGGAGTTAAAAGGTATACTGAATATGAAGAAGAGAGTATTTCTCTCAGGAACTAATGAGGAGAAAAAACAGATAAACAGGGA
>NW_015506681.1:199112-199612 GCF_001515645.1 Sinocyclocheilus grahami
AATTTTTTTCTCGTTTTGATACATCTGTTGTAGGTGATGAGATGCACTTTTTATAGATAATATTAACAAGATGGCAGTTTTTAAAGATAATACTAGTTCCTCTAATAATTTTAAATTAAATCAATTAGATAATTAGATATAGTTGAAGGCTACACCGATAATAATGGCCCCAGGCCAAGATGGCATATGTGGTAGAACAGAGTCACTGTGTCACTGTGCTTAGTGGAGTTCTCCACTTACTTTTTCAATCTTCTTTAGATCAAGGGTTGGTACCTGATTTGTGGAAGAGCTCAATTATTGTACCTATACCTAAAAAAGCAAAGTCAAAATCATTGAATGATTACCGTCCTATTGCATTGACTTCCTTGGTCATGAAGATTTTGGAAAAAGAGATAAAAAAGTATGTGATGACAGTTGCTGGACCACTCTTAGACCCGTTGCAGTTTGCATATCGCGCTGGAAGAGGCGTAGAGGATGCAAAACTGTTTCTGTTGAATGCT
>NW_015506681.1:201790-202890 GCF_001515645.1 Sinocyclocheilus grahami
ACAAATGATTGTCAGAGTTTGTACAATAATAGTTATTTGGTAAAATATGCAGACAATACTGTGCTTCTGTCTTTGCTGTCATATCCAGATCAGGAATACGGTCCGGTTTTGGATGATTTTATTTTATGGTGTAATAGGATGAAATTAGATTTGAATGTGTCAAAAACGAAAGAGATGATCATCAATTTTAGTAGGAAAACACTTGCACCTCAAAGGGTGGTCATTAATAACACACAGGTTCATGTAGTGGAGGAATACAAGTATTTAGGAACGATTATTGATAATAGGCTGAAGTTTGATCAAAACACAGATGCAATTATTAAAAGGTCAAATCAAAGATTGTTTGTGCTGAGGAAGCTAAATTCCTTTAATGTACAGAGAGTCATTCTCAGGAATTTTTATAATTCATTTGTTGAAAGTATCCTGTCCTTTTCCTTTATTTGTTGGTTTTCCTTATTGTCTACAAAGAACAAAAATCGTTTGCAAGGTATTGTTAATGTGTGCTCAAAACTTTTAGGTGTTCCCTTGCGAAGTCTTACATTTTATTATGAACAGCAAGTGATGAGGATAGCACATAAAATTATAGGAGACTGCACACACCTTTTGAATGATAATTTTGAGTGGATGCCCCTTGGACGACATTTAAGGTCAATTAGATGTTCCACAAACCGGTACAAATGTACTTTTGTGCCTGAAGCAATACGTTTATGTAATAAATCTAGTTGATTTAGATGATTTATTTAATTAATGACATTTTTTCCCCCCCCTTTTTATGTATTTGGTGTATTTTAAATATATGTATGTGTGTGTTAAGTGTTGTATATGTGAAGCACTACGAAAGTCTGAATTAATTGCCCCAAGGGGAATAATAAAGCTCTAAACTAAACTATTAGGTCAAAGTGTTTGAGAAACACAGAGCCTCACTTCCTTTTTGATGCTGACAACATCGACTTAACCTTCATGTTGTGTTCAGGTCATTTTGAACCGGAGAGCAGAGCCGATCCTCCCTTTACGCAAAGTACGCAAGCTGCGTAGGGCCCCTGAAACACCAGGGGGCCCCCTTGCTATCAAAGATGATTTAATTTTAGTTTCGTTTTTGA
>NW_015506681.1:212944-213514 GCF_001515645.1 Sinocyclocheilus grahami
CTGAGCCTGGTTTCTCCCAAGGTTTTTTCTCCATTCTGTCACCGATGGAGTTTTGGTTCCTTGCCGCTGTCGCCTCTGGCTTGCTTAGTTGGGGACACTTCATTTCCAGCGATATCATTGACTTGATTGCAAATGATTGCAAAGACACTATTTAAACTGAACTGAGCTGGATTATGACATCACTGAATTCAATGATGAATTGTCTTTAACTGAAAAATTTGTCTTTACTATTGTCTTTACATTATTGACACACTATTTTCCTAATTAATGCTGTTCAGTTGCTTTGACACAATCTGTATTGTTAAAAGCGCTATATAAATAAAGGTGACTTGACTTGACTTATTGAAGCACAAATTCAAGCACAGAAAGCAGCCCATGCTCTCTAAGTTCTCTTTAATTAAAAACATATGCATTGTCATTCATCCATAGGCAGTTACAGGCACTATTAAAGCTAGTGACTGTGTTGTTGGCGATCCAGAGTGTACTGTAGTATTTTATATAGTTTTATGGTTATGTGGCGTGCCTGAGTAGAGTTTTGCACTTCAGCCAGTCTATTCTGTAACGTTAGTG
>NW_015506682.1:0-1366 GCF_001515645.1 Sinocyclocheilus grahami
AGAGAATATATAGTGTGTTGGATTGGTCCAGACGCTACATAACATTCATTTACAGGTAATTTACCAGTAAAGACTGTATGTGTGAAAGGGGCTTATGTCTAACTGAGTTCCTGTTTAGCAGAGACAGACATGGCAGCTCCTGAGGGATGCTGGGACAGAGGCTGTCAGCAGGTGTTGAGGGAACCTCGTCATCTCATTCATGACTCATTCACATGTTGATGAGAGGTTCTCTCCGCTCCGCTGCTATCGCCGGATGGCTCAAACTGAGCCGGAGACACCTGCAGCTTTAAACAGACCCTGATGGACGTTCAGGGCTCAGCTTTACTGACGCATGCAAGGAGCCAGGTGATGGCGGATGATTGTTCTGTCACACAAATAGATTTTCAGCAGGATCAGTGAGGAACGCGGTGTTCAGGGATGTTTGGACGTCTGTGATCTGGGCCGTAATTGAACTGGTTACTGCAAACTGCTGAAATAAACAACTACAGCAGGACAACAGCGAAGAAGTGTCATCATCTACAAAACCACAGTCCGCTGCCTCACGGTCTACAGATATATTCTGTTAAGGGTTTGCATCTAAATTCCAGCAAGTGCTGCAGTGAAATGGCTACTTACACTAGCATTCATGGGGTTGCAATGTTTTTGAAAGAAGTCTCTTATCATTAGCAAGGCTGCAATTATTTGATCAAAAAATACATTAAAAACTGAAATATTGTGAAATATTACAATACAATTTTTTTTTTAAATATATAATAAAATGTAATTTCTTCCTGTGATCAAAGCTGAATTGTCAGCATCATTCCTCCAGTCTTCAATGTCACATGATCTTCAGAAATCATTCTGATATGCCGATGAACATTTTTTCAGGATTTTTTTGATTAACAAAATGCTCAAATGAGAACAGCATTTATTTAAAATAGAAATCTTTTGAAACATTTTTAATTGTCTTGACTGTCACTTTTGATCAATTTAATACCTAAAAATGTTAATATTTTTTTCATAAGAAAACAAAAAACTGACCCTATATTTTTGAAAGGTAGAGTAAATGTTTAAAGCACAAAGAGAGAAAAAATTAAATTACATATATATATATATATATATATATATATATATTAGGGATGCACCGATACCCCTTTTTCCAGTACTCGCCCGATACCGATACTTTTATTTTTGGTACTTGGCGATACCGAGTACCAATATTTTTATTGCATTTGTAAATTTTTTTAATATTGGGTACAGAAACCAAAAGGGCATGTATAATGTTAATTGGTTAACTTCATTTATCAAATAGATAGTCAAACCAAAATTTATTCAGACACCTTCAACATTTCTCACATTATCACAGTTTATTCGCTATAGTTTAGAA
>NW_015506682.1:2155-8361 GCF_001515645.1 Sinocyclocheilus grahami
CAAATGATGCGTGTGTTAAGTGAGTGAACATCAAAGATCACACAACAGAAGTGCGCGCTCTCTCTCTCTCTCTCGCTCTCTCTCGCTCTCTCTCTCCCTACCGTTTAGTAACTTGTGCATTGTTTTACTTGTTTTTGACGTATCCGACAGAACTACAAACTTTCCAGTGATGTCTGAGAAAGGTATATTCACTCGACAAGCTCGTGCATCTGCGCCGCCGCGCGCTCAATCCACGCAGTGTGCTTTGCTTATCAGCTCGCGCACATCAGCTATACAGGCGTTAATACTGAATGTTTAACTTTATATTCATTGCACACATATACTTCGTAGTAGACATCCTTAACTCCATTCTGTTGTTCTGTTGTCGGTGTTTCTTTGTCTGAATATGGCGCTTATCACATGCTGTGTGGTATCGGCGTTTGGTATCGGGGCATTTTAACGAGTACGAGTACATGAGCTCAGTATCGGGCCCGATACCGATACGTGCATCCCTAATATATATGCTTGGTTACATTCTGCATCCTGAGCAGCAGGCAGAGGTTTACAGTACAGGATGTGAGAGGTGTTTCACTGACAGCGCTGAGCTGCTTACAGGATTAGCTGCTGCTCTCTGATCTCAGCACACACACACACACACACACACACACACTCTCTCTCTCTTTTCTCTCTCTCTCTCTCTCTCTCTCTGAAGTCCAGGGAGCGAGTCTCTTAACACACTCTGATGAATAAACATGAACTCTACACAACTCATTATATTCACAAAACAGTCTTTAGAATTACAGAAATATGATTTCGACAAAATACTTCGTAGATAAAATAAATTTCCTTTGTCTGTCTCTTCTGGCAGTTTTTAAGCAGGTTGAACATGCGAGGCGGTGTTTGTTAGAGAAAGTTTATGTATTTACATGGAGAAGGGTCAGTATCTCAGTCATAATAATAATAATATTAACATTCAAACACTACTACTAATAATAATAATATTAATAAAATACAAAAAAAAAAACCATACAAACACACATCCTATTAATACATCGCATGAGCTCTCGGACCCTCCCATAGACAGCAAGGGTACTACCACGATCAATGTCCAGAAAAGTAGCAAGGAGACCGGTAAAATAATCCGGGGTTCAACCGTAATATTACAAAGCTACGAGAATACTTTTTGCGAGCAAAATTCAACAATCCACTGAACACAAACAGCGTATGCTATTCTGTGTCAGCTGCGCCACGCGGAACAACATACGCTGCTTGTGTTCAGTGGATATTCTCCAAAATGGCGCTACAGGGTGACGAGGCGGCGGCGAATTGTTGAAGTTGTTTTTTTTTTACTTTTGCGCACAAAAAGTGTTCTCGTAGCTTCGTAAAATTACGGTTGAACCCCTGATGTCACATGGATTATTTTACCGATCTCCTTGTTACGTTTCTGGACCTTGATCGTGGTAGTACCCTTGCTGTCTATGGGAGGGTCAGAGAGCTCTCAGATTCCATCAAAAATATCTTAATTTGTGTTCAGAAGATGAACAGAGGCCTTACGGGTTTGGAACGACATGAGGGTGAGTAATTAATGACAGAATTTTCATTTTTGGGTGAACTAACCCTTTAAAGATCACCCAAGTGTAAAAACACCTTGTTAGGGGCAGTTTTGTCATAGTTTTCTTTTCTCTAAAGCTGTTTCACAGGTAAATCAGTCTGTCATGGCCAACAAGCTCCCATAGATCGCCCTCCACACTGAGCTCTGACTTCAGATGGCTGAGGGCACTCCCTCACAATTACCAGGGCACTGAGAGCCAGTGACTTTTAATTGGAAAGACCCATATGCTTTGCTAATTCCCGCTGCCTCAGAACAAGAAGACCAATGAGCCGAGAGGACACGTCGTACAGAGAACCAAAGGTTTGTTCTGGAGAACAGCTCTAGATGTAAGAGCACAGAGAGCTTCGAGCAGCCTCACACAAGGCTTTTGTGTGAATGTAAGAGAGATTCCCTCAAGAAATGAAACGATGAGGAACGAGAGCATCTCTGCTGTATTCATATATGCACAGCCATATGGGGACTGTCAGAGAGCGATCTATTGGGCATTCGTCACAACACACCTGCTTCCCTGCACACACACGGCTGCTTGTGTCTGTTTCTGCTTTTACAGGCCCCTTTCATCTCATTTTCTCAACTACAAAACTCCAGGGTTAAAACATAATGCACTGCTGATCCGGATGACATGGAACAATCTGTTCAGCACAATTCAGCATCACAGTTTAGTGACTAATAACTGTAGTAACCATGCATTTTAATGGAGACTACAGATGCCATGGTGAATTTTCAGAAAGTATATTCTTCTTTCTCTGGTCACTATTATATTTTTTTCCCATCTTAATTCATATGCCATTCATCCTCCATTTCTGGTTGATTTCCAAGCCGGCCCATTGTCAGGATGCTGCTATAAGCAACAGTCTTTCTCTCTCCATTTCTGTCTCTTGGGGCTCGATGGCTACTTAGCTGAAGGGACCATGTATTCAGGCAAAGGAGCTGTAACTGAGGGAATTGCCTATAGTCTGCAGAGACGTTGTGAGATCACGCTTGAATTTACTGAATAAATCCAGCTTGTCACGGTGGCTTGGATTTGACTGTTTTTACATGACAAATGTGAGTTATAATACAGAACCCGATCTCCACTGAGACCCTGGCATCCCAGTTCAGGCCAAGAAGTGTTCACTGCTGCTTTCGCACTTGGTCTGATTGGTTTTTATTTTCTGTTTTTTTAAGAATGTTTTTTTTTTCAGCAAGGATGCACTAAATTGATCAAAATTGACAGTAAATTAATTTATAACGTTATAAATGATTTCTATTTCAGATAAACATTGGAAATACAAATTAATGTTTGAAATAAACTTCCCATTCAAGAAAGAATCCTGAAAAATACACACACACACACACACACACATATATATATATATATATTAGAGGTCTGCACGGGCTTTAAACTGAAACCCGAACCCGAGATCGTCTGACCCGCGCCGAGTGGCACAGTTAAATTTAGAGCCCGAACCTGACCCTAACCCGAAATCTTTTTTTTCCCCCACAACGAATAGCCAATTTAAAAACCACAATGAGGCTTACTTACTTCAAAAACAGCGATTTTACCCCCTTATTGCAGAGAAATATAACGTTGCGAGTCAGTAGCCTGTCGAAGCTATTTTACTAATAAAAGTTTCCATGCTGTGTTGTCGTGTGCAATAATGTGTGTGCGTGCATCTATGAAAGCAGCGTAGCCTACTGCATATAGTTTTAGTTTAAACCCGAGCCCGACCCGAACCTATTCATGAAACATTAATGCGAACCCAACCCAAAACCGACCTCTAATATATATATATACAGTGGGTACGGAAAGTATTCAGACCCTCTTAAATTTTTCACTCTTTGTTATATTGCAGCCATTTGCTAAAATCATTTAAGTAAATTTAAAACTGGTTTCTAGCATTGAAACTGAACTGTTTTCAACACTGATAATAATAAGAAATGTTTCTCAAATCAGCATATTAGAATGATTTCTGAAGGATTATGTGACACTGAAGACTGGAGGAATGATGCTGAAAATTCAGCTTTGATCACAGGAATATAATATATAAATATAATATAAATTAAAATATAACAGCTATTTTAAATTGCACTAATATTTCACAATATTACTGTTTTACTATATTTTTGATTAAATAAATTCTGCCTCAGACACTTTCAAAAACATTTTAAAAAATCTTACAGATCCAAACATTTGAACGGTGGTATACTGCAAATATATATATAAGATTGTAAGATTTAAAAAAAAAATGTTTTAAGTATATATATATATATATATATATATATATATATATACATACAATTTACTTCCAAAAGTTTGTCCAAACTATGTTAATGTCAAAAGTAATTCACAATAGTGTCCGCATGAGCCGTACATCAGCTCAGTCACCACTTCAGCCAAATTCTGGTGTGGTTCGCTTTTGTGTTTCTAAATCCAGAAAACGGATTTCACACCAGCCGAACGAGACGAACGCTGGTGTCAAAACGCCTCAGTTCTGCTCCAACAAGCTCTAAAGTGAAAGCGCCCTTAAAGAGATCAGTCCACATGGAAACAGATGTGTGGCTATGTCTGAGGGAGCACTTACTTGATGTAGTAGGGCACTTTATTCTGGGACACTGCTCTCTGCCAGGGCAACTGCACCGAAGCTGCGGACACATAATTAAAGATTGATTAGAGTGGAGATCAGGGGTCTGATCATGATGCTGTTGGTAAATGAAGCATTAATTAAAAACATCACTCTCATATCAGCGGATTAGCGTGCTTTTAATTTCTCCAGACACTGAAGTATCGTTCCTGAGGTTCACACTGGATATATATATATCACACAACTGCACTCTCAGCAGAATTTACTGTACGAAACACTGCTTTCACAGCGCATGCCATGGGATTCAGGATGTTACAACTTCAAAGAACTCAAAAGTTCTGAGTGATGGTCTTAAGTAAAGAGCTTTCCGCGTGTCTCATGTCAGCATTACACAATACACTGAACTCTATGATCGAAGCCTCTAACTGCAGAGTTACTTCTGGCACAAGCATGGATGGGAAAGGAAGGAAGGAAGGTAACAAGGTTCAAAGGAGATAAGAAAAGAAAAAACCTTGACCTCATTTGCTGTCAACATTTCGTGAAGGAAAAAGCAAAAAAAAAAGACAAAAGTAGGTATGGGGTGTGAGAGAATATTTTGTTTCATCTTGTTATTTCATTCAACGTAACTGGCACATTTTCATTGCCAATAAAGGAAACATTAAAACTGATCAAATAAAATGAGTGTGTGTGTGTGTGTGTTAATGACTGCTCTTGACAGAGAAAACGGTGGACAATTAACCTCTGAATTAGTAAACACAAAAGCAGTGTTAAAGTGCATCTATGTGTGCTGCGGTGTCTGATTTTCTACACTATCTGACAGTGGCTGCTTCATTTCTCATGGCTGAGAGCTATTGTTTGTCTGCAAATTTAAATTATTTTTGTCCCCTCATTAAGAATGAATCGGCAAACCTCTGTGAATACAACACTGCTTCTATTAACACTCTACACAAGCTGTTATATCTGTGAATATTGTATGAACGTTGAATATTAAAACAAAAGTAGAGTAACAACTGAAAAATGTTGACAAAAAAGAAAGATGTAAGTAAGATGCAAGTCTCTTAGTAAAGCAACATCAGACAGTTGTTCAACAAACTGCATGATTTGAAGTATCATGTCAATTATGTTGATAAGCTTTGCACTTTAATACCCTTGGTTCCAGGTTTGATCAAATCTCTAATCATATACAGCAGTAGTATATGTGTAAGCATATGTATAAGCATCTGAAAAGATGTGTAACCAAGCAAAGTGAGAATTATGTTATGTTTTAAATATGGGCGTGCTTCCCACTTGACTTCTTAACTAGTTCAACCAGCAAGACTTTACTTGTCAACCAACTTCACTAGCTGGTGGTGAACTGTGTTGGTCCACCAACCAAACCAGCTCCAAACTAGCACTAACCATTGGAAATTGATGCTAGTCCAAGCTGGACTTTTCAGGAGGGGTAGTAAAAGTAATCGACTCGCTCTTTAGGCTGCGCTGGAGACCAGTGAAATAAAGCTGACATAATAGTGTGAATTTATTCATGTGTTTTGTACTGTTTTAATGTGGGTTAGGGACTCACTGGATAAGAAGTGTTGAGAGGAGGGTCCAAAATCCCTGTGTGCTTCCCGTAAGAGCTTTGACCTGTCCTCTATAGCCGCCTGGAGAGAGACAGAAAGAGACAGAAAGTTAGGTTGGCTGCTAAATGGAATATGACCATATGAAAAATGCATCCACACAGTCACAGCAGGGCACAAATCTCAGCGTATGACAGACAGTGATGAACAGACACACTCAGACTTGGTCTTTATGCACTGAGTGTGCTAAATAGATCCCGAGGAAAACAGATACAGGTCTCATCAAAGCTCACACATAAACACACACGCACAAAACATTTGATAAGCATATGCACTCTTACAAACATAGACTGCACTAATGACATTTATTAGAATCATTCCTTAGGAAAAAGAACACAAAGGAGAAGGAAACGAAAACAAAGAAAACAAATAAACAAAAGAAATAGGTGATAAAGGAAAGGAAAGGGAAGGGAAGGGAAGGGGAGGTGAGGGGAG
>NW_015506682.1:8413-25661 GCF_001515645.1 Sinocyclocheilus grahami
AGGGAAGGGAAGGGAAGGGAAGGGAAGGGAATGGGAAATGGGAAATGGGAAATGAAAAAGGAAAGAAAATGGGAAATGAAAAAGGAAGGAAATGAAAAAGAAAAGGAATATGCAGAGCACCTGCATGAAAGGAACAGGAAGAGGAAGTGGAGCACAGCAAAAGGGAACAGAAAAACAACAGGGAAAAGGGAAAAAAGTAATAGGGAATAAAGGGAAAGGCAAATAACAGGAAAGGACCTGCAGTAGTTTCCAGCGCATGTTGAGGTTGTCTAACTGGCGGTTGGTGGTGGAGGACAGCTGGACATCCAGTGGGGTCAGCTGACCTGCCAGATCATTCACAGCCCGGACATCCTGTTTCAGAGGTGCAATCTCATCCCGGAACGCCTGAAACACACACACACACACAGAGAAATAAATCACATTACCGCCTTTATCTCTGCATATCGCCCAAACACAAACTTAAATAAATCATCAGCCAGAGTGCTTGGCAATGACTCATACAGTACCATGTGTGAGAGGTGTAACAGAGTCATCGTGGGATAAAACTATAAAAATAGCTTCAGGCAGGAAAATGATTAACTAGAATAATCCTTAAAGGAATAGTTCACACAAAAATGGAAATTCTGTCACTATTTACCCTACCTTGTGTTCTTCAAAACCCAAAGGATTATGTTTCTACTGTGGAATGAGTTAAGGAGGAGATGTTAGACTGGATGTTCACATAGCTCTTGTCCATAAACTGGAAATAAAAAATTACCAGAGTCTGTCATACTCCAAACACTACACAATTGTATTATCTTTTAGGGTGCTTTTTGTCATTTTTGAAGCTCGACAACTGCTATTTCCTGGTATTGAAAAGCATCCTAATGAACATCTTTTTTATGCTCCACAGAAGAAAGTAAGTCATACAGGTTTAGAATTAAATGGAGGTGAGTAAATTCAATTCAATTCAATTCAATTCACGTTTATTTGTATAGTGCTTTTCACAATACAAATCGAAATTTAAAGTTTCTACATTATATTTAGGAGTAGCTCCTAAATATGATAAATGATGACAGAATTATAATTTTTAGATGTAATAATGGCAACATTTGTGAATAAGACCAGTTTTAGGCTCACCGTTGTTTTCTCTATGTGATCCTGTAGGGAATCTATGAGAAGGTCTCCCACGGGTTGCCATCCAGCTTTGAGCTCCTCGGCCTGGGCTAGACGCAGGTCCAGTTGGTCCATGGAGCTCTGGAGATACTGGAGTTTATCTAGTGCTCTGTCCACCTGCTCTTGCCAGGTGCCCGCGTGTCCCATGAGCCTCTCCCAGCGCTCGCCCACCTCTGCAGTCTGCTTACGGATCGCTTTAGCCACCCGCTGGGCCTTCTCCTCTGGGCTCAGCTCTACGAAAAACCACAGACGCAAACTCCATTTAAGTCATGTCTTCACTTCAGTTGACCTCAATTATGTTCATTTTGGAAGCTTTTGTAATAAAAGGTAAATTCAGCAGGCAACAAGGCATTCTATTATTGGGATGGAACAATCGAACAATCTGGTCTCAGCCTGATTGAGTAAAAGTACAGATATCTTACAGCGAAAACGACCATTACAAGTTACATTCCATTCCATTACAAATCACCATTTAAACAGTAAGTGTTTTACTCATACTGCATGTAGGCTCAAAGGTGCACTAGTCCTCAACCCCTAAGATAATTTTCAGTGAAAAACAAGAGACAGCTGATTTGTCAGAATCAGAAAGAGCTTTATTGCCAAGTGTGCTTAACACACACAAGGAATTTTTCTTGGCGACAGAAGCTTCCAGTACACAGACAGGTTGACAAGTGACAAGACACAGATAACAAAAAATTTAAATAAGTGAGTAAAAATAAATATGTAAAAACAATACACAATAGACAAGAGACAATAAAAAGTATATTGTATGTACAGATGTGCTATAGACAAATTATGCAAGGGAATGTGGGTAGATGTAAAATATATAAGTCACTAGCATACGTATAATAAATGTAAGTATAGATAGTCGGGTATTGCACATTTTTTATTGCACAGTGGCGAGAACATTTAACTGTTCATGAGGTAGATGACCTGAGGGAAGACACTTTTCCTATGTCTGGCTGTTTTGGTGCTCAGTGCTCTGTAGCACCGGCCAGACGGCAACAGTTCAAAGAGGGAAAGTGCTGGGTGTGAGGGGTCCAGAATGATTTTACCAGCTCTTTTACTAACTCTGGATGAGTGCAGGTCTTGGAAAGTGGGGAAGGTTGTGCCAGTGATTTGCTCAGCTGTCCGGATTATCCGCTGCAATCTTCTAAGGTCTGATTTGGCAGCTGAGCTGAATCAGACAATTATAGAAGTGCAGAGGACGGATTCAATGATGTCCGAGTAGAACTGTGTGCACAGCTCCTGTGGCAGGTTGAACTTCCTCAGCTGGCGAAGGAAATACAACCTCTGCTGGGCCTTTTTCACAATGGAGTCAATGTGAGTGTCCCACTTCAGGTCCTGAGAGATTGTGGTGTCCAGGAACCTGAATGACTCCACTGCAGCCACAGTGCTGTTCATGATGGTGAGTTGGGAGAGAGCAGGAGGGTTGCTCCTGAAGTACACTATCATCTCCACTGTTTTGAGCGTGTTCAGCTCCAGGTAGTTATAACTGCACCAGACAGCCAGTTCTTTAACCTCCTGTCTGTAAGCAGACTCGTCACCGTCCTGGATGATGCCGATGACTGTAGTGTCGTCCGCGATCTTGACAACTTCGCAACGAGCTTGACAGAGGTGTCTTTAGAGGTGCAGTTGCTTGTGTAGAGGGAAAAGAGCAGTGAGGAGAGAACACATCCCTGAGGGGCACCAGTGCTGATGATGCGGGTGTTGGATGTAAATTTACCAATTCTCACTAGCTGTTGTCTATCTGTCAGAAAGCTGGTGATCCACTGACAGATGGAGCTAGGAACAGAGAGCTGGGTTAGTTTGGTCTGGAGGAGGTTTGGGATGATGGTGTTGAAGGCCGAACTTAAGTCCACGAACAGGATCCTTGCATAAGTCCCTGATTTGTCCAGATGTTGCAGGATGTAGTGCAGTCCCACGTTGATTGCATCATCCCCAGACCTGTTTGCTCGGTAAGCAAACTGCAGGGGGTCCAGCAAGGGTCCTGTGATGTCCTTCAGATAAGCCAACACCAGTCTTTCAAAAGACTTCATAACCACAGACGTTAGAGCCACAGGTCTGTAGTCATTAAGTCCAGTAATTTTGGGTTTCTTTGGGACGGGGATGATGGTGGAGCGTTTGAAGCATGAAGGGACTTCGCACAGCTCCAGTGATCTGTTGAAGATCTGTGTGAAGATGGGGGCCAGCTGGTCAGCACAGGATTTAAGGCAGGCTGATGAAACACAGCCTGGGCCTGGTGCTTTCTTTCTCTTCTGCTTCCAGAAGACCTGACGCACATCATCTTCACTGATCTGAAATGCAGAAGTGGGGGAGAGGGGGGTTGCTGGAGGTGTTGATGGCTGTGTAGAGAGTCAGGGCGGGTGTGGGGTGTGAGACCAGGAGTTTCAAATCTACAATAAAACTCATTCAGGTCTTCAGCAAGCTGTTAATTCGCCTCAGTGCTGGGGGATGGTGTCTTGTAGTTTGTGATGTCTTTAAGACCATTCCACACTGAAGCAGGGTCGTTGGCTAAAAACTGGTTTTCCAGCTTTTTAGCGTAGCTCCTCTTAGCCACTCTAATCTCCTTATTCAGTGTGTTTCTGGCCTGATTATACAAGACCCTGTCCCCACTACTGAATGCATCCTCTTTGGCCTGATGAAGCTTCCTGAGTTTTGCTGTGAACCATGGCTTGTTGTTATTGTATGTTAAATGAGTCCTGGTAGGAATGCACATATTCTCACAGAAACTAATGTATGATGTTACAGAATCTGTGAGCTCATCCAGATCATTGGCAGCAGCTTCAAAAACTCTCCAATCAGTGCAGTTGAAACAGGCTTGTCAAAATTGTGAGGAGAGCAATCACATTTATTTTCTTAAATAAAAAATTAAAACTTCAAAACTGCAACAAATTAAGGTTGACTCAATAGCCTCTTAAACGTCTACAAACAAACAACCTTCAAAAAGCTCTCGGCCATGTCCGCCTCTCATATATGAAACACCTGCGATTCACAACTACCTGCCCCTGCACTTGCATTTGCGTAAAAGTTGCCTTGTTGACAAGTTTGGGTGATTGAGACATAGTACCTTCAATGCCCTGTAGATGGCAATATCATTTCTTTTGTATCAGAAATAAACTGCTACAGAAACAGTAGGGTGTCATGCAAAATCTACTGGTGTACACAATACACATACTTATTCAAAAATGTCAAGTAGAGAGTAAAAGTTTCTACAATTTTTGATACTCAGTAAAACTACAAAGCAGCCAAAAACATACTCATGTACAGTAACTAATTACATTTACTCAAATACTTTATACCTCTGATTTAACGGCCATAATGGATCATTTACCTTAGATTTTGGAAATAAATGAGTTTGCTTTGAATTTAAAGGATACAATCATTTGTGTGTTCCATGACAGACTGTATCAGTCGCTTTTGAATATGTTAAAGTGGTGTCATTCATTAATCTGATGTGTATTCATCCATTTGCCGTGAGTGTGAGACAGCAGTGCTATTGCAAAGAGAGTCTGCCTACACACTCGTTTGATTGGCTGTAATTTTGATTGATTTCATCGCATCTCATATCCAGACAAACTGCTTGTTTATTGAATCTCATCATATCAGTTAGAAGATTGCCACATACTGTCTGGAACACCCTTCGCGTTTGGGATACACCTACGGTAGGATTCCTAAAATGTTGCCGATGGGATGCTTGCTAGGTTTCAGAATAGACTGATACAAACAGTCTCACATTTATCAATACGACCACAACTTGACTTTTCAAGTTTTCCACATTGCAACTGACCGTGTTTAGAGAACATGATCGGTGCACGGTCACCTAAGAAAGTGTTTACTAATGAGTCCACTCAACTAATGTACTAAATAGAGAGGGGTTTACAGACGACGGGAGGCAGATGTTTGGGCAATTTAGAAAGTGCCTAGGGCATGTCTATAGGCAGGACTACAGCATTAACAGCTGCTCTTTCATTCAGCTTCCAGGCTTTCTGAGGACGTGAGAAGACACTTTAGCTAATGTCACCGTCACAAACGGCAGGACTGATTTCTCCATTCGGCAAACGCTCACGTATATCTTTCATCTTTATATTTCTGTTTCAGGCGTGTGAGAATCAATTTACAATTCAAATGCGTTCAAGCGTTTCTGGACAGGTTTGAAATTCAATTAAGAACCAGGGGTTGAATGGAAATGAAAGTGACGGTGTGGCAGTGGCTTGTTTATGCTCGTTTGATGACGAACACTGGAACAGATTGCTTTGCATTTTAAAACATACAGTTCAATTTGGAAAACATGCATTTGCGTGAACATTAGTGGTGTATGATTTTATCTGGGTAAGCTGCTCCCGCTGTGTGTTTGCGTGGGGCGGCAGAGCGCGTGAGCTGGTTATCGGTTCAGATAGCTGAGCTCTGCGCTTTGATCGCAGGGATAAGAGAACATGGAAGCATCATGAAAGATCACTCAAGGACTCAATGGAGGCATGTGAGATTGCTCTAGGTGTTCAAAGTGAGGCATGTGGAGATAGATCAGAAAACACTGCCCTGCTGAACCCAGCTGACTTCAATAGGAAAAAATTTGAAAGTGCAAATTTGTGGTAAGAATATTAAATAAGTATATAAGCCGAGTCACACTGAATCTGCACCTTCAAAATTCCTTGATTTACATGTTTTCTGCATGTTTATTTCAGGGCTTGTAAATATATTAATTAAAATAAAATATAAGATTAATATAAATAATATGAATGCAAAAATATAATATAAAATATTTTATTATATAATATTATTAATATTATATCACTACTATATAATAATAACAACACAATTAAATAACATAGATTATGGAAGCCCTTTTCCACCACTTAATAAAAAAATAAAATTTGTGAATTTTTCTCACATTTCTGACTTTTGTTCTTGCAATTGCGAATTTACATCTCGCTATTCTGACTTCTTTTCTCAGAATTGTGAGATATAAACTCACAACTGCGTTTTATAAAGTCCGATTCTGTGAAAAAAAAGACTATTTTCTTACAATTCCGAGTTTATATCTCACAGTTCTGACTTTATTTCTCAGAATTACGTTTATATCACACAATTCTGTCTATAACATGCAATTGCGAGTTTATATCTTGCAATTCTGAGAAAAAAGTCATAACTGTGATATAAAAAGTATTTTTTTTTTTCAATTAAATGGGCTTCCATAACAGCTCACTATGATTTATGATGATTAATCACAAAGGAAAGGGGAAAAACATTAACATCGCCTCATTAACAAAGAAGTGAAAAAATGCTGATTTAAAGCAGCACTATGTAACTTTTGTCGCTCTAGCGGTTAATAAACAGAACTGCACACATCCCGCGGAAGAACATTCCAACCAGAGCTACTTCTCTAAGTTTATGTCTATGGCGAAGTGTACCGTAGTGATTCGGAATAAGACAAAAACACGGTTTGGAAAATGAATTCATGATGTACTCGCTCATTATGTACATTTAGCAAATTTTGAACACAGAAAAAGTTACATAGTGCTGCTTTAACTGTACCTTATTTAGTCTAAAATTGCACTTTTCTTCGTAGCCCAGTCTGTTTAAATATTTAGCCTAATTTGATAATGCTGTCAGACACAACATCTTTGTGTTGCACAGAGTTAGGAAAGTCAAATCTAAATCTCTAATACAGGTTACAGCACACCTCTCCTCAAGCGGCCACATGATTTGAGATGTCCTTTATGTCTGTAGCTCAGGACGTAACAGTTCAGGACGAGTTACACAGAAAAGTAAAAAATCAGTTTAATGTTTGTTTCAATCACTAAGCCTCAGTACAGCCAGCAGTAATAGTTCTGCTTGCCTTAGTGAACACTTTCAGCTCTAGATGACTTTGGTGTTTTCTGAAAGACAGAAAACACTGAGCTTCAGGACTCTGAAAAGTGGAAATATCCAGCAGTCTCTGATCTGCCAATTAACCCGGTTTCGCTGGGCATTCGCACACTCCTCCTAAACGTCTGCGCATGCCTACGCACATACACACACTTCACAAGCAGCTCTCTTTCTATCTGATAAGCGATGTCTGACGTTCGTCCTAAATTAGCTTTTCAAGCGGGTCCCAGCGGAAGTGTCCAGAGAGCCGTGGAACTTCAGATACTGCAGTTAAGAGTGTGTTGACAGGAGGTGTCCGACTTATCAGAGAGTCACTTACATCAAAGAGCATCCCTCAGAGAGTGTCAAAATAAACTCCGCTGGTCTGGATGATGTGTGTGTGTGTATAATGTTCTCATACTGATCTTAAGTTTCTGCAGAGGGGTTTTTAAGTGCAGAATGTTTACTGTAAAGGTTTCTCTCTCCTTGCTTCATAAAGCATGTGACTTGACAAGACTTACGCATTTCTTCCCTTTCCTCTCTACTTTTATTTTCATTAAACATATGGGAGGATGGCAGGATGAAGAAATAATAAGCTCTCACCGGTTTTGGGTTGCAGGTTTTTGCGTGGCTCTTCGGGTCCTTCGATCGGCTGGTCGGCCAGAAACATGCGTGCCTGATCCAATGTGCTGAGAACTAAATGCTCACGCTCCTTAAGCTCCGCCCTCAGAGCCTGAAAACACAATCAGTTAACATCACATCACATCCCGTCAATCAGTCATTAACAGAGCTTAAAGAAAGAAATCAGCAGAAATAAGAAAGAAAAAAAATGGGTGGGGAAAAACAATTATCGTTAAGAAAACAGTCGACCAATTAACAGAGAAATAAAAAGATAAATAGATGGATGGACTAGATAGAGAAACTGACAAATAAAAAAACAGAAATGTATGGATGGATGGATAGACCGACAGACAGACAGAGAGAGATACAGATGGATGGACAGACAGACGGACGGGATGGATGGGATGGACGGACGGGATGGACGGATGGATGGACGGATGGATGGACGGGATGGACGGATGAATAGATAGAATTAACAACAGTTTTGCCAGACTACTTTTGGCTTACTTTTCATGTATTACATTCAGCCACAGTCCGTCATTTTCTGACAGTATACGTTCATTGTTTATGTAAGCCAGCACTCCATCCAAGAGTGTGTGTGTGTGCTTGTGTGTGAGCAGGAGATCAGTGAGCGCAAAATGAAAAACAAAGAGATCAAGAAAAGGTGAGAATGAGGGCAGTGAAGGACTGATAGGGTGCACATATAAAACGGACATTGAAGTGCAATTGCAAACACAATCTCCGAGGTCAAACGAGGCATTTCCGCAGGGTCGCACGCAAATTAGCCAAACTAATAGCCATTCTCTAACTCTGACAAAACTAATTCCTGCCTTCAGGCAGCACAGGACTTCTGCACAGTCAGACACACACACAATTAAATGAACAGCCAAATCTCAGCGGAGAGGAAAACTGGATTACCATTCCTCTGATAGTTGGGCCCCTCAGGCTCGACTGGAGAGCAGGGTTACGGCACCCTCCACACTTCTGAAACGGTCGTTAAACAGAGCCGGAGGAAGTGATAAGCCTTTTAATTACATCCTGCTACAGTAAACCTAGCGAGCACCAGCCGCACATTAGAGGCCCGTGATGAGGACAGAGAGGAAGAGGAGCGGTCCATTAAACAGCATTACGGAGATGTTAAGGACCGATATTAAAAAAATCATGAAGATTGGAGTAAGATGGAGAAAGAGACACATATAAGGTCAAAGAAGAACCTCATATACGAGCGCGTGTGTGTGTGCAGCTCGCTGGATGATACACAGCAATGGACAGACTGCACTGCTTTACTACTCTGAAGACTACTGGGATAAGGATGTAAACTAGTGAATATCACCTACATTTTTGTGTGTTTTAGCTATGGCAGTGGTCCTGTAGTATTGAGTTCTGTAGTATTCTGTCGTGCCGCGCCGCTCGCGTCCGGTGTAACATTGGTTTTGCTTTGTTTCACAGAACTAATCATTGCCTGGGTTGCGTACGAATGTGTGGGGCGGAGCTATCAAAATAGGGGCGAGACCCTTTTGGGGTAGGTGCGTGTTTGTTTTGGTGATTTCAAATATCAACATTGGTTACCAGAAATCGCTTACCCCACATTTAAAACAATTCCTATTCACACGGATCCACTGAAACTACTAAAAGTGCAGTATTATGCATGCCAGGCCAGTAGATGGCGATGACTGAACACATAATACGCATGTGCACGACGTAAATCATTTTCACAAATTCGCTTTTTTGTAGTGTACATAGAGACGATTATGGTATAGTTCTCAAACACTTGCACTTTAAAACCCAATTTCAGAAACGCTGTTGTCATGAAAATTAATGGCCAAAATGCAAAAAGGTTTTCTGTTTTTAGCTGAAAACGATGTTGTGTAAACACCCTTTTAATCGGACAAATTGTGACTCACCTCAACAACTGTACACATCTCTGCTTTGCAACAGTCCTTAAGTTCTTCCTCATCCTGAGTAGTTTGGGATAAACCACGCTTTGCTTTTTACTAATGTTTGCTTTTTGCTTCTTCTTCTTCTTTTGACTTGACCACTGATGAGACGATTATGGTATAGTTCTAAAACACTTGCACTTTAAAACCCAATTTCAGAAACGCTGTTGTCATGAAAATTAATGGCCAAAATGCAAAAAGGTTTTCTGTTTTTAGCTGAAAACGATGTTGTGTAAACACCCTTTTGATCGGACAAATTGTGACTCACCTCAACAATTGTACACATCTCTGCTTTGCAACAGTCCTTAAGTTCTTCCTCATCCTGAGTAGTTTGGGATAAACCACGCTTTGCTTTTTACTAATGTTTGCTTTTTGCTTCTTCTTCTTCTTTTGACTTGACCACTGATAGTCACAAAAATAAATACCATGGTTTAGACCGTATAACCTTAACCAGCCTAAATATACAGTTTCATTAAAGGCTTAGTTCACCCAAAAATGGAAATTCTGTCATTCTCACCTTCATGTCATTTCCATAAGACTTGGGTTCAGCTTCGAAACCCAAGTGAAGATTTTTTTTATGAAACCTAATGAAAGATTTCTGCCCCGCCACTGAAAGTCCATTGACGCTTTAAAAAGTTGATAAAAACATTGTAAAAGTAATCCATATGAATCCAACAGATTCACATAAACACTGATGGCGTATAAACAGTGATCAACATGCATATATTAACAGAAGGTCAACTGTACTTGCTTGACATGCAGGAGCCAGTGAGGTCGGTTCTTGCACATTAAGGATGTTTGAGCTTCCATAAAGCATATTTGATGTGATCTATGCATATACATTTTTATTACGTCTAAAGTATTTCTGTTTATCATAAAGAGGGTGTAGTAATGTTTTGCCCATGTGCCACTGCATTTGGTTTAATCACTTTCAACTCATTCAAAAATAAGAAAATGAGAACTTTTCAGATTAAGAAAAAGTTAATAAACATTTTTAAAAAGATAATCCGATGGATGTGGTTGATTTTCCAACCATCATATATATATGGTATTGCCTCCATCTTGGCTCTATCAATCACAAAATAAAAGTCCTCTTCCAACTAAATAATCTTATTTATAATAAAATATGACATCAAATAAAGCACACAATTTATATATTCACAAATATATGCTAAATGGCGCCAACAAAGTGATGGTGTGTCTTCAGAAGACTAAACAGCTCGATTCATATGGATTACTTTTATGATGTCTTCATGAACTTTTTTAAAGTTTGAAAGTTTCGGACTTTCATTAAAGGAACAGAACTATTTCAGGTTTCATGAAAAATATTTCCGTTTGGGTTTTGAAGATGAATGGAATTATTATGGGTTTGGAACGACATGAGGGTGAATAATCATGACCATTTTTATTTTGGGGTAAACTATCCCTTTAAGATGCCTCTTGTAGCTGAAACATGCTTTAGTAAACTCACCTTTTTTAATATATGATGCAATATCTCAAAACAAAAAATAGACACAAAGACAATATTTAAATGGAATTGTAGACAGCGCTTTGGGGGTTCACCACTTGGTGTTTGGGACATGGTGCTACAGCCTAAATGGTTCAAAATGGTTTCCAAACATCTGTCCACTGTAGTGGACACCATGCGTGAAAGGGTTAAGCAATTTTGTTGTTCTTTTTTGCACAAAGCAGAAAGCTTTTAGCGCTGCAGCAAAAATAAATAAAAGCCCACAGATGAGTATTAGGTGTGTGACACTTTTTCTGTATATTATTGTTCTTGTGCTGTCAGAGAGAATGATGGGAAATCATTTTTCTATACAAGCAAGTCACTTTATGGTGTCCTTGCACATATCATGATAACAGTGTTTCTGGGTTTACTTGCTTCACAAACTATATTCCTGTTTGACTCTGCTTTGACACAACCAGCATTGTATAAAGCGCTATACAAATAAAGGTGACTTGACTTGACATGGACACGGCACATACAGATATAGACTACACTATATATAAAAAAATACCATTGATGTTACAGGTTCTCCACGACACCACAGAGTGTTTGGGGTCTGTGATTTTTAAATGTTTTTATTATTACTACAATTTAAAATACTTATTTTTCTATGTTAATATATTTTAATGTAATTTCTTCCTGTGATCAAAGCTGTATTTTCAGCATCATTACTCCAGTCTTCAGTGTCACACGATCTTCAGAAATCATTCTCATATGCTGATTTGCCACTCGAGAAACATTTCTGATTATTTATTTATTTTCAGGATTATCTGATTAATGAAATGTTCAAAAGAACAGCATTTATTTGAAACTGACTTTTTTGTTGCAGCATTATAAATGCAGAAACTGTACGGACAACATTAGCAGCCATTTCAGATTAGATTAGCTATTCTATAACATTAGTCTCATGATAACACTTTTAATGGGGACCAATTCTCATTATCTATTACCTATGACTTTTTCCTCAATAAACTCCTAATTTGCTGCTTATTAATAGTTATTAAGGTAGTTGTAGGATTAAGGGATCTAAAATACGCTCATGCAGAATAAGACTTAATATGTGCTTTATAAGAACTAATATGCTAGTAGCAAATATGCCGCAAATATGCATGCTAATAAGCAACTAGTTAATAGTGAGAATTGGTCCCTACACTAAAGTGTTACCACTATGTGAATTTGAACATTTATTCTAGTTATAGTTAAATGAATGTTCTGTGATAGCAAACAGCACAGCTGAAATTGAGTTGAACCTGGAACACTCTTTGGAAGAATGGATAAAGACGACACTCCTTTATGACCAAGGACTAAATGTCTAGGCCTCGGCGGCTTTATTCAGTCTCGTATTCAACTCTTCGAGGATTCACAACCCAAACGATCAGAATAAATCACACAGACGAAACCAGTATTGAACAGAGCTGAGCCCGGCAGAGTAACCGCAATCAGTGCAAAGACAGTTTCCAGCTTTTTAAGGTCATCATTTCTTTTCAGGGTGCCTAGACTAAAAAAAAAAAAACCTTACAGTGATAAGATTAATGCTGCATGATAGTGCTCACATAAGAAAAATTAGAAACTATGTGCATATACATTTCAGTCTGTTCTTCACATTAAACTTTTATAGCTTCAGAGGACTTATAGACTAGTTTTATGATACTTTTATAGTGCTTTTCTGTCCTTTCTGGTCACTGACTGCATGATAGTGCTCACATAAGAAAAATTAGAAACTATGTGCATATACATTTCAGTCTGTTCTTCACATTAAACTCTTTTATAGCTTCAGAGGACTTATAGACTAGTTTTATGATACTTTTATAGTGCTTTTCTGTCCTTTCTGGTCACTGTATGGAAAAGAACAGTGCGGACATCTGGCTACATTTCTTTTATGTTCCATGGAAAAACATACAAGTTTTAAATGATATATGGTCAAATGATGACAATTTTCCTTTTTGTTTGAATGATCCTATTGAAATGATGATAAATATAGTGTCTGATATTGCATAAATCATTTGTCCTTGTAACGGTCAGAAGCTTTATCAGTAAAACTGAGAATACCACACACTTTCCCACTCTCAGGACTTTACAAAATTGTGATTGATAGTTTTAATTACAGCAGCAATAAAGAAGGCTCTTCTATTGGATAAGTAGATGTATGATTAATAAACACTATTACTGAGACATAAGGATACTGTCCTCAAGTACTCTTTGCACTTTATCGCCAATAATCAAATGAACGCTGTGTGGAAAAATGACATACATGAATATGCTAATAGACACCCGCCACACGCAGAGACACACTCAATATCCATGAACTGTGCTGTACACCAGCTGAGAGGATAACTGTTAAGGGATAATTCTCTAACCGACACATTTTGAAGTATATTTATTTAATGGGTAATTTTACAAAACGGGTGCTATCTGTGACCATCGTGTGTGTGTGTGTGTGTGTGTGTGTGTGTATATACACAAACACTGTATATAGTCACACTTTGGTTTGAGGACCAATTTTCACTATTATGACTTTTGCCATAAACTCATAATTTGCTGCTTATTAATAGTTATTAAGGTAGTTGTGTTAAGTTTAGGTATGGGGTGGATTAAGGGATCTAAAATATGGTCATGCAGAATAAAGCATTAATATGTGCTTTATAAGCACTAATAAACTGCCAATATGCTTGTGATGCTAATAAGCAGCTAGTTAATAGTGAGAATATGTCCCTAAACTAAAGTGTTACCATAAATATAAAGATGTTAGATGAAAAAAAAAATAGATAAGTAAATAAATAATGTAATATATAAATACATTTGTGTCCCCAGAGAAGTCTATTGGATAAGTAGATGTATGATTAATAAACACTATTACTGAGACATAAGGATACTGTCCTCAAGTACTCTTTACACTTTATCGCCAATAATCAAATGAACGCTGTGTGGAAAAATGACATACATGAATATGCTAATAGACACCCGCCACACGCAGAGACGCACTCAATATCCATGAACTGTGCTGTACACCAGCTGAGAGGATAACTGTTAAGGGATAATTCTCTAACCGACACATTTTGAAGTATATTTATTTAATGGGTAATTTTACAAAACGGGTGCTATCTGTGACCATCGTGTGTGTGTGTGTGTGTGTGTGTGTGTGTATATACACAAACACTGTATATAGTCACACTTTGGTTTGAGGACCAATTTTCACTATTATGACTTTTGCCATAAACTCATAATTTGCTGCTTATTAATAGTTATTAAGGTAGTTGTGTTAAGTTTAGGTATGGGGTGGATTAAGGGATCTAAAATATGGTCATGCAGAATAAAGCATTAATATGTGCTTTATAAGCACTAATAAACTGCCAATATGCTTGTGATGCTAATAAGCAGCTAGTTAATAGTGAGAATATGTCCCTAAACTAAAGTGTTACCATAAATATAAAGATGTTAGATGAAAAAAAAAATAGATAAGTAAATAAATAATGTAATATATAAATACATTTGTGTCCCCAGAGAAGTATGCCAACCCTGTTATCATTTTGGTAATGCAGGATAAAATGTCTTTTTAAAAAATGAATAATAATAATAATATAAAATAAAATTGCAATATATTAACCTAATCCGTTTTTGAGGAAATGAATCTCTTCAAGAATGCTTCCGTTTTTTTAATCACGTTATCTGATAGTTTTTGGTTTCTCATAAAGAGCTGAGCTGAATGTCAACCGTGTTACCATGATTTTGTTTCATAAACAACTGATACTTGTAAACTACTTGATACTTGTGGAAGCAGCTTCAGATTATCTTTCTATTAAGCTCCTTGTAGTTTCAAGCCTTAACTGTCATATTAAACAGTGAAAGTGTCAACCCTGTTACTGTCAACCTTGTTACCTTTTTAAAGGCATAAATGTATCCCAGCACATTATGCTTATTTATATATTAAAAACAATATATTCATTTAGCTTGAGATGGTACAATGCAATTAACACTTGTATACATTATTTAATTATTTTAATAAAAACATGTACTTTAAAAATCACCATTTCCATTTCATTTAACGGCCTCATTACACTCAATTAATCTTGGAATAAAGGTCATTCTGCGTCTCTTTAACTGGCTCGGTGTCTTTATCAGTGGAAGTTTTCAGACAGACAAGTCTCTCAGACCTCACACAAATGATTCATTTTCACTTCCATCTCGAGTTCTGGGGCACACCATCCTGGTCGCCCGGTTGGCACAGCCCACTAATCAGCCGTGACGTGTCTGGCGGGTAAACTATAAAATGTACGAGCCAATGGTGATTCTATTGCCAAGGTGTGCGTAGAGGGTTGATACATATGTTTGTTCATCCACTGTTTTAATGTCTTCATCTTTACACACAACATTTGAGTATTTACAACAATTCCCCTTTTAATTGTGTTTCCTCAGCTGATAAGGCTGAGTGTTTCAAGGTACATAATGAGACGAGACGAGATGACACAACCTGAGAAGAACGAGATGAGAGAGGAGAAGAGACAATGAGAAGAGGGATATATGAGAGAGAAAGCTACAACACTGATATGACGGAGTTGAGTTGAGAAGAGAGGGACGGGACAGTATGAACTGAATTCGAGACAGTAGCTGCGATGAGGGTAGACAGCGATGAGACTGGCTCTCACCGTGCAGTGGGTCTGCTGCTGCAGCACTGTGGGCACGTCTCCTCCGATGGGCATCTGTTTGTTCAGTTCCTCATCCTTCACACTGATCCAGCAGCTCAGTTCCTCCAGGACTGACAGAAGAAGGTTCCAGCGCTCAGCACTGGCCTCCAGATGAGCCCTGCACACACAATTACACATCCATTCAAAAAATCGTACAAATCTTGGTACTAATGAAGATGTTACATTTGGAATGCATCAGGATTCTCCCACAAACACGTGGTTGAACACAACAGTTCCAACAGTCTTTCTCTGAACAGAATGAGTGCAAAAGGTGAAACTTGTGTGTGTGTGTGTGTGTGTGTGTGTGTGTGTGTGCGCGCGCGTGTGTGTGTGTGTGTGTGTGCACAAGGGTTAACAGTGCAAGCATTTTACTCACATATGTGATTAAAAATATATGTGCGAGAACTGTAAAATGCATTTAGGGGGATTTGTGTGAATAAAAAAAAACCTGGATTATAAAATGTAATGTCATAAAAGTCTTAAATATCTTACATGGTGTAACAAACGAAGAGGTGTTAAATTTGGTGAAGGAAAAACGGGATTCTCCATACAACCTAATGTGATTATTAAAGGGGTCATATGATGCGATTTCAAGTTTTCCTTTCTCTTTGGAGTGTTACAAGCTGATTGTGCATAGATAAGATCCCTGAAGTTGCAAAGACTAAAGTCTCAAAACTCTTTGTGTCCTTTTATTAAAGGGAAACACATTATACATTTTAATTGCACCCCTAAAGTTTTTCTAATGCACTCATTTTTTTAACTTAGAAAAAAGAAGTGTCAAGCCCTGGTGTGTGTGTGTGTGTGTAAATGGACATATCAGCAAGACTTGTAATTACACGTGTTCACTAATCAGTGCCTAATTAGATTAGAACACAATTACACTGTTTTCCTCTCTCTCACACACACATTCACACTCTCTTGTTGGTCCATTTGACCATTTTAAATGGTACACACACACACACACACACACTCAGATCGACAATAAAAGTGAAACACGGCTCCATCTGTCCTTACGAGTGGCTCTTACCATTAATGTGTGAGCACTTGAACTTGAGGTTTATGTGTGTGTGTGTGTGACTGACCGTATATTGGCTGATTTGGCCTTCAGGTCGTTCCAGCGCTGGTTCATTTCATCCAGTCTCTGTTGGAGGAAAACTGCTTCCTCTGAGCTCCCCTGAAGACATCATTATGAACCTCGATCTCCGCCTGGATGTCCTACACAGAGAGAGAGAGAGAGAGAGAGAGAGAGAGAGCGACTGCTTTAATTGCACTGTTACCACCTTCATTATGTGGATTCATTAAAAGGAAAGATAAATAAATCAACAAAGACAAACAGAGATGTTTCCACACCTCCGCTGAGGGGAAAGCACACAATTAAAGCTGTCAGTCTGATACTGAACCTCTCCACACACACACACACACACACACACACACACACACACACACACACACGCACGCACACACGCGCACACACACACGCGCACATGTCTGGACAGCTC
>NW_015506682.1:27393-37222 GCF_001515645.1 Sinocyclocheilus grahami
AAAAAACTAAATAAAAAAAGAACGTCTGAAACAACAAAACTGTCAACAAAACTAAACGACAAAAAACAAAATAAAAAAAGAACGTCTGAAACAACAAAACTGTCAGTGAACAAAACTAAACGACAAAAAAAACTAAATAAAAAAAGAACGTCTGAAACAACAAAACTGTCAGTGAACAAAACTAAACGACAAAAAAAACTAAATAAAAAAAAGAACATCTGAAACACCAAAACTGTCAGTGAACAAAACTAAACGACAAAAAAATAAAAAAAGAACGTCTGAAACAACAAAACTGTCAGTGAACAAAACTAAAAACAAAATAATAAAAAAAAATTATAAATTTTATTTTTTAAATAAATGTTTGAAAAAGTCTCTAAACAAAATTAAATGTCCCAAACAACAAACTGTAAGTGAAAAAAAAAGAAAGAAAACTTGGACCTCACAAACTTTGGAAAATGCAGTCACTAAATCTCCCTCAGAAGATTTTGCCTTGTATGAGGTAAATAGGACACTTTTTTTTCAGTTGAATCAGATCTGAGCTTGCCATTTTGTGGTTATTGTAATATACAACTGCAATTTGCATCAAACTGTCGGTGAACAAACCTTCGCTGATCAACTGGTGTGCTGTCTAACATTGAGATTATAGTTTAGGTAATGTGTGTATGTGTTAAAAACAACAAAAAAAGCGATTACCTCATTGACATGACATGCACACACAGAACCACTAGACTGACCCCTTCAGCATGCAGCATGTGTCTGCGCTCGAGAAGTCTCATTTCTGCTCTTCATCTGTTACAGTTCTTAATGAAATATTCAACTGTGATCAATTCAACCTCGAGCCCCCCACACACACACTAAAACTCCCTCATCTGGCAGTCTGACCTATTAAACGAGACAATAAAAAAGCTTTTCTCGTTAATAAAGTTAAATAATTGCTTCTCGATCATAAAGACTCCCCAGAGCTGTCGTTCGGCATGCTCTAATTTAACCAGACCTACCCACAAACCCAAGAGAGAGAGAGAGACCGAGAGACACAGGGTAAAAGAAATAAACCTGACATTTTCATGTTTGACCTTTTCTTTGTTTGTTGACGGATGCATCCTCATCGACTAACACACACACACACACACACACTCTCTCTCTCTCACACACACACTCTCTCTCTCTCTCTCTCTCGCACACACACACACACACACACACACACTCTCTCTCTCTCTCTCTCTCGCACACACACACACACACACACACACACTCTCTCTCTCTCTCTCTCTCGCACACACACACACACACACACACACACTCTCTCTCTCTCTCTCTCTCGCACACACACACACACACACACACACACTCTCTCTCTCTCTCTCTCTCGCACACACACACACACACACACACACACTCTCTCTCTCTCTCTCTCTCGCACACACACACACACACACACACACACTCTCTCTCTCTCTCTCTCTCGCACACACACACACACACACACACACACTCTCTCTCTCTCTCTCTCTCGCACACACACACACACACACACACACACTCTCTCTCTCTCTCTCTCTCGCACACACACACACACACACACACACACTCTCTCTCTCTCTCTCTCTCGCACACACACACACACACACACACACACTCTCTCTCTCTCTCTCTCTCGCACACACACACACACACACACACACACTCTCTCTCTCTCTCTCTCTCGCACACACACACACACACACACACACACTCTCTCTCTCTCTCTCTCTCGCACACACACACACACACACACACACACTCTCTCTCTCTCTCTCTCTCGCACACACACACACACACACACACACACTCTCTCTCTCTCTCTCTCTCGCACACACACACACACACACACACACACTCTCTCTCTCTCTCTCTCTCGCACACACACACACACACACACACACACTCTCTCTCTCTCTCTCTCTCGCACACACACACACACACACACACACACTCTCTCTCTCTCTCTCTCTCGCACACACACACACACACACACACACACTCTCTCTCTCTCTCTCTCTCGCACACACACACACACACACACACACACTCTCTCTCTCTCTCTCTCTCGCACACACACACACACACACACACACACTCTCTCTCTCTCTCTCTCTCGCACACACACACACACACACACACACACTCTCTCTCTCTCTCTCTCTCGCACACACACACACACACACACACACACTCTCTCTCTCTCTCTCTCTCGCACACACACACACACACACACACACACTCTCTCTCTCTCTCTCTCTCGCACACACACACACACACACACACACACTCTCTCTCTCTCTCTCTCTCGCACACACACACACACACACACACACACTCTCTCTCTCTCTCTCTCTCGCACACACACACACACACACACACACACTCTCTCTCTCTCTCTCTCTCGCACACACACACACACACACACACACACTCTCTCTCTCTCTCTCTCTCGCACACACACACACACACACACACACACTCTCTCTCTCTCTCTCTCTCGCACACACACACACACACACACACACACTCTCTCTCTCTCTCTCTCTCGCACACACACACACACACACACACACACTCTCTCTCTCTCTCTCTCTCGCACACACACACACACACACACACACACTCTCTCTCTCTCTCTCTCTCGCACACACACACACACACACACACACACTCTCTCTCTCTCTCTCTCTCGCACACACACACACACACACACACACACTCTCTCTCTCTCTCTCTCTCGCACACACACACACACACACACACACACTCTCTCTCTCTCTCTCTCTCGCACACACACACACACACACACACACACAGTTGGGAGATGCTCTTCAAACTGAGAGCGCTCTGAAAGCCTCTCTTTTCTGGAAGCAGTTATTGCACAGATAGCAGACACTTTTATCCAAAGTAACTAACAGGACACTCACTGCTGTACTGGCCCTCCAGCAACCTGAGCTTAAGTGACTTGATCGAGGACAAAATTGGTATAATTCACAGATCAGCCTTTATTGGACTTTCTTTACAGGTCAGGAAATTGAATAATTTGTTTTATTAAAAAATTATTTTGTGATAAACAGATCATTGTGTCACTCGCAGCAATTTATACCAGATGAAACTGTCTAGCTCGTTCAGTGAACTGTCCCGATCACAAACATGTTGTTTTATTATGCTTTAGTTTTAGTGGTTTAAGGAGAAGCTTTTTCCATGTGTCGGAAAAAAAAACAAAACTGTTTTATATTGCAACAAGTTCAGCATCTGTGAATATGTGAAGCTCTCGGAGAGAGAGACTCTCATGACATGTTGTAGATATTGCAGCAAGCACTCTAAAATAGATCATCCAGATGAACGGACGTCTGCTATCAGTGAAGCGCTCTCCTCTCAGATGTATTTGGTTCATCAGTAAGTTTTGACTGAAACAAGTCTATGACTCACTCAAATACTCCAAGTTTTATATTGCAACAAGTTCAGCATCTGTGAATATGTGAAGCTCTCGGAGAGAGAGACTCTCATGACATGTTGTAGATATTGCAGCAAGCACTCTAAAATAGATCATCCAGATGAACGGACGTCTGCTATCAGTGAAGCGCTCTCCTCTCAGATGTATTTGGTTCAACAGTAAGTTTTGACTGAAACAAGTCTATGACTCACTCAAATACTCCTCTTTCCCTCCACTCCTCCATCCCACACACACCCACTTCCTGTAGGGCCCCACCATGAAAGAGAGCGAGCCGAAAATGAAAAAGAAGAACGTTCGACAAGAAGGTGAAGGCGGGAAAGACAAAGTTTTATATTGCAACAAGTTCAGCATCTGTGAATATGTGAAGCTCTCGGAGAGAGAGACTCTCATGACATGTTGTAGATATTGCAGCAAGCACTCTAAAATAGATCATCCAGATGAACGGACGTCTGCTATCAGTGAAGCGCTCTCCTCTCAGATGTATTTGGTTCATCAGTAAGTTTTGACTGAAACAAGTCTATGACTCACTCAAATACTCCAACACCAAATGTTTAATCGTTCCCTCGTCTTTTTTTATTATTGGTGACCAATATCTTCAGATATCACCACCTATTCTTTTCTCTGCAGCGCTTGGAGTTAAACAGCATTGTTCAGAGAGTGTGAGCTACGCTTGCTTTGAAATTCATAACGCACATATGGGCTCTTTCTTGGCTTGTCTAAAAACATAAAGTCAACATGTCAGGGGCCATGTGGTCTGAACTTACTTACACATGCGCAGCCTACAGCAGCCAGGAGCAAAGACAGAAGACAATTCTGAATATTCATAAGCGAACCCCTTTGAAGTGCCTTTACTTCATTAGCACATTTACATAATGAATATCCAGCGAGGCACGTTTGATGTGCGCAAAGTCACATGTGTGTGAGTGCAAACAAACCCTGCTGGATTACAATCAAATCAGGATATGAATGTGTGTAACACATAATAGCTCATGAGTTCATACAGGAGAATGTTTGTTTACGCAAACAAAAGTAATGCAGATGATTACAACGACTGAGAATCAGGCTGCAGTTGAAATAAACACAACTGGAAACAGCAATGCTCACAACTCACACCTCTGTGTGGAGAATAATACTAAAGCGGCTGAAAGGGGAACGAGGGTGAGGGCTGAAATCAGAGGGTGATGGGCGAGTGGAAACATGAGGGAAACGTTTCACAGCTCTGGGAATTATGGGAAGAGAGTCACTGGGAGAACTGATAATGCAAAGTTTGAGCCGAGATGTGTGGTTTGGCTCACAGAAACTCAAACCATGTTTCAACATGGCTACTGTTCATGAACGCTTTAACTTTATTAGGCGGGCATGTCTACATGCACATTTGCACTGCATCACACACACACACACACACACACACACTTTGATCTTGTGAGCTGTGATCAGTACTTCTTTGTGTAATTGCATTGTAATTGCAAGGACAACTTTAAACAAGAAATTTTAATGGTTCATCCCCAAACAATCTGGTGAGCAGCGGTTTCCAGGCGCATTCGGCACTTGTGTAACTTTGGGACTCCACAGTCGCCACAGTACCCTGATCCATTCCTCCACGAGCGAATCTGAAAATACCTCCTCAAACTTCTTCAGCAACTCCTGCAAGCTGAAGTTCAGACCAATCATCATGATCTCCGTCTACCTCAACCGCGCTACATTCCAGAACGCCAACGACGGAGAGAAATCTGGCAACGGATCAGTCTCCTCTGGGGGTCCACACACGCATAACGCAGCTTATCATATGCAGGAACATCTGTGGAGAGCACACACACGTCTGGCGGCGTGGAGCGGAGCCTGAGCGCCTGTGCCGAAGCTCTGCCGCTTTGTGCTGAGAGACGCATGCTCCAGTGTTGGATGGGTCTTGCCCAGTGCTCAGGATCTTCTGTAGTGTGAAGTCAAGGCCTGGATGTTGGAGGTAGACTGAAGATCGAGTTAGGGATTCAACCAAATATCCAACTGTTGGTTCAGTGATCTGGAGATGATTTAGCTGCTTTACTCGTTCTCACAAACCACACACACACGGCTCTTTCTCTGTAGTACAGACACACACAGAAAGCGTCTTGTTCCTCCAGGTTCCTGTGACCCTCGGGCAATCGTTCGTACTCAGTTACCCGTATCAAAGAGCCTCTGTGTGGTTCGCTCTGAAGGGCAGAGCAGGAGAGCAGCACGGCTGTCTGATTCACTCTCTCTCATAGAAAATACGCACTCAGAGTAAGCAAGCCAAGAAGAACGGTGAAGGTCTGATCTTGAGGAGAACATCTCCAAATCTAGGCATATAGAAAGGCCAGAAGCAGGTGAGCTGTGAATGTGAAGGTGTTCATCTTTGCTCGAACCCAAAGCTCCACTTTGATCTTCACATGTTCCATCAGCGCTTGAAGAACATGCATCCAGATGGAGGTTTTCTTCCTTTCTGATCTCCACAGGCAGCTTGAAGTTTTCCAGAACTTCCACAAGTTTTCCTAAAACTCTCTGACTGGCCACCTTTCCTCTGTCTGTGGTCTTCTCCGACTGCTGGCTCCCAGAGCTGACTTTTCCTGCTCTCTCTCTCTCTCTCTCTTCTGTCTTTCCCTCCAGTGGCAGCTGTTTATTATTTTATTCAGCATCCTCTGTTTCCCCTCCTCTTTCCCTCCACTCCTCCATCCCACACACACCCACTTCCTGTAGGGCCCCACCATGAAAGAGAGCGAGCCGAAAATGAAAAAGAAGAACGTTCGACAAGAAGGTGAAGGCGGGAAAGACAAAGTTTTATATTGCAACAAGTTCAGCATCTGTGAATATGTGAAGCTCTCGGAGAGAGAGACTCTCATGACATGTTGTAGATATTGCAGCAAGCACTCTAAAATAGATCATCCAGATGAACGGACGTCTGCTATCAGTGAAGCGCTCTCCTCTCAGATGTATTTGGTTCAACAGTAAGTTTTGACTGAAACAAGTCTATGACTCACTCAAATACTGCACCAAATGTTTAATCGCTATCTCATATTTCTGTCTTTCACATTTTTGCTTTTGGTATTTGTCAACAATATCTCACTTTTCCTTTAGATATCACCACCTATTCCTTTCTCTGCAGCGCTCGGAGTTAAACAGCCTCGTTCAGAGTGTGCGTTACGCTTCCTTTGAAATTCATAACGTACATATGGCCATTTCTTGGCTTGTCTAAATACATAAAGTCAGCATGTCAGGGGCCATGTGGTCCGAACTTACTCGCGCGCAGCCCACAGCAGCCGGGAGCAAAGACAGAAGACAATTCTGAATATTCATTAGCGAATCCCTTTGAAGTGCCTTTACTTCATTAGCGCATTTACATAATGAATATCTAGAGCGGCACGTTTGATGTGCGCAAAGTCGCATGTGTGCGAGTGTAAACAAACCCTGCTGGATTACAATCAAATCAGGATATGAATGTGTGTAACACATAATAGCTCATGAGTTCATACAGGAGAATGTTTGTTTACGCAAACAAAAGTAATGCAGATGATTACAACGACTGAGAATCAGGCTGCAGTTGAAATAAACACAACTGGAAACAGCAATGCTCACAACTCACACCTCTGTGTGGAGAATAATACTAAAGCGGCTGAAAGGGGAACGAGGGTGAGGGCTGAAATCAGAGGGTGATGGGCGAGTGGAAACATGAGGGAAACGTTTCACAGCTCTGGGAATTATGGGAAGAGAGTCACTGGGAGAACTGATAATGCAAAGTTTGAGCCGAGATGTGTGGTTTGGCTCACAGAAACTCAAACCATGTTTCAACATGGCTACTGTTCATGAACGCTTTAACTTTATTAGGCGGGCATGTCTACATGCACATTTGCACTGCATCACACACACACACACACACACACACACTTTGATCTTGTGAGCTGTGATGGAGCAGATTTCTGTGCAGGTATTTCTAACAAACATCTGAGTCTAGTCCACCATCTGTACCTCACTGATAATGGTGTGTGTGTGTGTGTGTGTGTGCGTTTTTGTGACAAACGAGGACATACATTTGTATAATGACAAAGGTATGACAGGTATTACAAGGAGAAGGTGACTTTTCAGGACATTACCCCATGTCCCCACTTTTCAAAACGCTTATAAATCACACAGAATGGAGTGTATTGAAAATCTGAAATAGCACAAAGTCTCCTGTGAGGGGTAGGTTTAGGGGTAGGGTTGGTGTAGGGCAATAGAATATACGGTCTGTACAGTATAAAAACCATTACGCCTATGGAGAGTCCACACTTTTCACAAAAACAAACCTGTGTGTGTTTGTGTATGTGTGTGAGAGTGCGTGTGTGTATGTGTGTGTGCGCGTGTGTCTGTGTGCGCGTGTGTGTGCGTGTGCAGCTTGTGGACATATGTCTCTAAATGTTAGCTAAATCTGACAAAACCTCTGTGTAAGGATATCAGGAAGTGCTCATATGGGAAACCTCTATGGGAGGGCACGACTGCTTTGCGCTTTGAAGGAGTTACACACAGCAGCTGCCAAAAGAAACACCTGAATAAACTGACTGACTCGGTGATTGATTGAGCAATTAATTCTACTCTCAGTGAACACATTTATATTGTATTTACACAGGAAGCCATCAACGACATCAACAGTAAAATAAAATAAAGTAATTTACTTTTTATTGAAATTCTAACAGAAATCCACTGGTTTGAAAACTGAATTTGGATTATTTTTATTTATTTGTTCTGTTCCATTAAGTGTTCTTGCAGGGCTGGGTTGACAATAGTGATGAATCTATTTTAATTGATTTTCATTTTGATGAACTGACATTGATTCTTAAATCTCAAAGTCAGGTTTATGTGTCTTTTGAATAAAACTTCACTAAACATTATTTGTAGCACGCCTACCGTCCAATAATTACAATGTTATTTTAATATGAAACAAATCCTCCGCTTTCAAATTCAAGAAATTCAAACAATAAATGCCATTTTGATGCTATTTAATGTGGCGTGACAGATCAAGTTAAATCAATGAATTGTAATAGTTGGGATCCTGTTGCTAACTTTAATCTTTAATACTACAGTAAATGTACCGACTGACTATATAAACTATAGTTTACAGCTTTAGTTGAGAGATGCCGTCAGAATAACTGAAATGTACTATTTCTGATATATATTTAAATGAATCAATATCGAGATCAGAATCTAATCGAATCAATTAATTGTGATTGGTCTGTCATTTATTGCATGTATTATGTGGCACACAAACACACACACATTATGTGTTGATTCTCATCCACAGATCTCAAACAGTCATGTGGTGCTGTGTGTCGTGACAATGACAGCTCTGACTAATTCATTTAGCAGAACCACAATCCATAACCTAAACAAACCTAAAACATAAACACTGTTCTTGCAGCAGCCTGATATTTCCTTCCAGAATCTAGTAAATTTGATATTTTTCCCACTGGTGTGTGACTAAACTATATGAACCAAACACATGACTTCTTCAGCAATATGCAGCAGATGGTGGCACATGCTCAACACAATCGATCAGTTCTCTGTCTGTAAGAGTCTAGAGCTGCTGATGTTTGTGATTGAAACGACACTTTCAAAGGTTCTGTCCTCAATATATATTTGGATACAATAATTCAAAGAATTCACACAGACCAAAAATAACTTCAGAAGACCTTCTTTCTAAATATATCTCTAGCAGAAATACAGTATATGTGCCTGTTTCATACAGGCAACTCATCAGTTAGATGTGTTTAATATATGATTCAGCACATGTCCTGGAATAAAGATCTCAGCAACTCTTCAAGTGCATTTTGTTATATGTGTGTTGTGGATAGTGGTCGACCGATATTGGTTTTTTGACAGCCGATGTCGATATCTTGGAAAGCCGGGTGGCCGATGGCCGATATAAAGCCGATATAATTGTATTTATTTTAATTAATATTTAAGAAATTTGATATCATTTGAAAATGGATTAAAATAATTTTGCAAAATAAACATACTTATACTTTAGATGACAAAGTATTTTCCACAAATAAATAAATGTTTTTTATAATTTTATAATTAAAAAGGAAGTAAACTGTAACCAACAGAGCACTCAGTAATCTGGGAAGTTTGTGTGCATTAATCATATTTTTTCAAATAAGGCCAAACTAACACTCATTTTACATAGAGCATGTCACGAATTCGGTTCATGGACTTCCGTTTATTCACCACCAGATGTCACCCTTTCCATTACATTGACTCTCGCACTACACAAACTGTTGCATAGCACCCCGGACTACATTTCCCATCATTCTTTGCACAATTTGCACACTGCCCTGATTGCACTCATTGCACACAGCTGTTTCTAAT
>NW_015506682.1:37971-39068 GCF_001515645.1 Sinocyclocheilus grahami
GAGGGACTTTGTAGAAAACGAAGCGTTTGAGAGAGACGGGGCATAGAGGACCTACAATAATGTACAGTATTTGAAAAATAATGTGTTTTTTGAACATTAAAGCATGTCAACATGTTCTGTTACACCAAATACACAAAACAATGATCTTTAAAAAAGCATCATATGACCCCTTTAAAACATTCAGCACATGTCCTGGAATAAAGATCTCAGCAACTCTTCAAGTGCATTTTGTTATATGTGTGTTGTGGATAGTGGTCGACCGATATTGGTTTTTTGACAGCCGATGTCGATATCTTGGAAAGCCGGGTGGCCGATGGCCGATATAAAGCCGATATAATTGTATTTATTTTAATTAATATTTAAGAAATTTGATATCATTTGAAAATGGATTAAAATAATTTTGCAAAATAAACATACTTATACTTTAGATGACAAAGTATTTTCCACAAATAAATAAATGTTTTTTATAATTTTATAATTAAAAAGGAAGTAAACTGTAACCAACAGAGCACTCAGTAATCTGGGAAGTTTGTGTGCATTAATCATATTTTTTTTCAAATAAGGCCAAACTAACACTCATTTTACATAGAGCATGTCACGAATTCGGTTCATGGACTTCCGTTTATTCACCACCAGATGTCACCCTTTCCATTACATTGACTCTCGCACTACACAAACTGTTGCATAGCACCCCGGACTACATTTCCCATCATTCTTTGCACAATTTGCACACTGCCCTGATTGCACTCATTGCACACAGCTGTTTCTAATCACCTCACTCACTATATAACACCCACTCTAACCACATTTCTCTGCTGAGTATTGTTTAGCCTGCACCCCTTTCCGAGTCGCCGTGTTTTCCTTGTTTTGCCTTGCCTGTTTTTGCGGTTTTTGATCTTTGCCTGTTTTCTTGGATTTCTCCCTCTCGTCTTGACCCTGTGATTCTGTCTGCTTATCGGTGACCTACGCTAGCCCTGTGACTATTCTTGTGTTTTGCCCGCCATATACTGGATCCACAGTCTTGTCAGCCCCATTACACAGCACACAGTGAAAAATGACATGAATATGACAGTGGGCAAATGCATAAATGCATAAAG
>NW_015506682.1:40130-44459 GCF_001515645.1 Sinocyclocheilus grahami
AATTCGGTTCATGGACTTCCGTTTATTCACCACCAGATGTCACCCTTTCCATTACATTGACTCTCGCACTACACAAACTGTTGCATAGCACCCCGGACTACATTTCCCATCATTCTTTGCACAATTTGCACACTGCCCTGATTGCACTCATTGCACACAGCTGTTTCTAATCACCTCACTCACTATATAACACCCACTCTAACCACATTTCTCTGCTGAGTATTGTTTAGCCTGCACCCCTTTCCGAGTCGCCGTGTTTTCCTTGTTTTGCCTTGCCTGTTTTTGCGGTTTTTGATCTTTGCCTGTTTTCTTGGATTTCTCCCTCTCGTCTTGACCCTGTGATTCTGTCTGCTTATCGGTGACCTACGCTAGCCCTGTGACTATTCTTGTGTTTTGCCCGCCCTATACCTGTTTGCCAGTGTTTTGACCCTGCCTGTTTACCACGTCTCTTAAATAAAGCCTGCAGATGGATCCACATGTCTCACGTCTTGTCAGCCCCATTACACAGCACACAGTGAAAAATGACATGAATATGACAGTGGGCAAATGCATAAAGCGCAGCATAATTTGAAATCACAAATTTATGTTTAAAGCATTCAATTTGCACGGACCGAAAGTCACGCAGAGAACACATGATCATGCAGGTCACATGCACACTTCACAAGATCTCACAACTGGATTCGACCAAGTTTGCAAGGTTTGTGAAATGACATTTTCATTAGCCATTCAAAGATTTGTTTAAATTATGTAAATGAGTATTTGCTGAATGCTGACGGCAAATTATATTATAAGTATTAAATATTATAATGTTTGCCTTTCTATTACTAATAATATAAATCAATTGTTATAATACTTTGTGTATACATTTTAATTCCTTTGTTTAACAGTTTTATCGGATTATTAGACAGACTTCTATCCGTATTAGACGGAACTGAACGATGACAGCGAACAGGGAGAATGTGAGCACTGTGTGCTCAGGTGCTGCCGCACTCAGCGCCGTCAAAATAAGAATGCATCGGCCAAGGCCGATATTTGAAAAATGCCAAATATCGGCCGATATATCGGTCGACCACTAGTTGTGGATTTTTGTTATTGAGTGTGATGATGATAATAATGTATTAAAGTAATGAAATGTAATAATGTATAATAATAATAATAGTAATAGTAATAAAATAAAAATATATAATTAAATACAATAAAATAAAATACAAATAAATAAATAAAAACACACATCTTTAATGTTTTTGTTTATTTGCAACAGATCTAAAATATAGTCAGCATTACAGTTTGAATGCTCCTAAACTCTGCATATTTTAGCCTCTATTATTTCTCTCTGTGTTTTCTGTTCTATCATTATTCCACAGCAGTGCTTCTCAAACATTTTAGACCACAACTACCTACCTTTGATCCAAATAATCATTAACAATCATGTTCCTTTTATCAACACTGAGGAAAGCTGACATCTGAGCGCAGCTTTAAGCCCTGTGTGAGCAGCATAATGCAATATGTTGGTGTAGTAATGTACAGATTAATATCAATGTTCCTGGAGTCAATCAAATCATGGCTGTTGGACCCTCATCAGTCCCCTGACAGATCTGTGAGGGACCCTACATGAACAGCATCTAAAACACACTGCATTTATAATAGCAAAGATTACAAGGTAACTGCATGTGTTAGTATTCCGATTCCGATGCATCAATTATACATATATTGTGGTACTTGGGGCAGTGTAGTCTATTTCACAATGTCTCTCGTCTGTCTAGAAGCGCTTGAACTGCTGTCAGAACGGCTGCATTATAGATGTGCTCAAAACTGAGAGCTGAATGCAGCGTTCCAGTGAGTCAGAAAGCAGATTCAGCATTGAGACGTCTACTTTAAGCAAATATAATAAAATCTATGCACCCTTTTCAGATCACACACACCCAAAACTCTATTAAAGGAATAGTTCACCTAAAAATGAAAATTTCCTGAAAATCTGCTCACCCTCAGTCTGTCCAAGATGAGTTTGTTTCTTCATCAGATTTGGAGAAATGTAGCATTATATCACTTGCTCAGCAGTGGATCCTCTGCAGTGAATGGGTGCCGTCAGAATGAGAGTCCAACATGCAGCTTTTCATGACATGAATTGATAGACTGGAGTGGTGTGGATTACTTGTGGAATATTGTGATGTTTTTATCAGCTGTTTGGACTCTCATTCTAAAAAAAATATATAAAAAAATATATATACACTTGAATCACCTGTATATATTGTATATTTTCTACGGTGTCTATTAATTATCTGCATTGTGTACCATCGGAGGATATTCTGCTATAGCTGAAGGACCGCTGCTATAGAGTCATCAAGGATGACAAATAAAACTTATAATAAAAAGAGTAACTTGAACACACACACGCACACACACACACACATTTCAGATCAGATTTTCAGTAATGCGTTTCTCTGGCGCTATCTTTCAGTAGGTCTGATGATTTCGGTCTATCGTCCGGCCATCGCAGCGCTGCATTCCTCAGTAATAGCTCCACTCCTCCCTGCAGCACACGCTTATCAGGCCAGTGTGATTTCCTCCTGCTCCACCAACAGCTCAATCCACATACACATGTGTGTGCGTGTGTGTGTGTGTGTGTGTGTGTGTGTGTGTGTGTGTGAGACAATGATGTGAGACAATGATACATTAATGCTAGACCAACTGGTTAAAAAAAAAATATATATATATATATATAAATCCTGTTATTGTACTATAAAACAAATGAACATTCATATCCATTAAATATGGATCTCCAAATTTAATGTAGGAATAATAATTGTAATTATGCCATATAATATAGAACAAAATAAAGAACACTGAAATGATTAAAAATCAAATGTTGCCAAAATTAAATTCAAACATTAAATCACTAGGTACACTATACTGTTCAAAGGTTTGGGGCCTGTAAGTTTGTTTATTTACAAATTTGTTAAATAAATTAATAATTTTATTCAGCAAGGACAAATTCAATTGATCAAATCTGACACTAAAGTCATTTATCACGTCACAATCGATTTCAAATTCAAATAAACGCTGTTCTTTTGGAGGTTTCGATTCATCAAATGTATCAGCATATTAGAATGATTTCTGAAGGATCATGTGACACTGAAGACTGGTTATTTACATTGTAATAATATTTCTGTCACGGTGTGTCAGAGGGAAACGAGGAGACGAGGAGAGGAGGAGAAAACTTGACTTTTAATAAACAAATCAAATGAAAAGGAACACTAACATAGGGAGCGCAGGAGACACACATGTAATGACGTTTAAGGCTCAACAAGAAAGCATGAGGCAGACTACACATTTATACTAAACTTAACGAGGGACAGACAGGTGCGAGGAATCAACTAATAATGAGACAACGAGAACAGGAAACCAAACCAAATGTACAACATCCAACGGGGAGTGGGCGCTCTGGAGGCCTCCAGGAGCAGGGTTCCAGGACGGAAGGTCAAAACTGAGAGCTGAATGCAGCGTTCCAGTGAGTCAGAAAGCAGATTCAGCATTGAGACGTCTACTTTAAGCAAATATAATAAAATCTATGCACCCTTTTCAGATCACACACACCCAAAACTCTATTAAAGGAATAGTTCACCTAAAAATGAAAATTTCCTGAAAATCTGCTCACCCTCAGTCTGTCCAAGATGAGTTTGTTTCTTCATCAGATTTGGAGAAATGTAGCATTATATCACTTGCTCAGCAGTGGATCCTCTGCAGTGAATGGGTGCCGTCAGAATGAGAGTCCAACATGCAGCTTTTCATGACATGAATTGATAGACTGGAGTGGTGTGGATTACTTGTGGAATATTGTGATGTTTTTATCAGCTGTTTGGACTCTCATTCTAAAAAAAATATATAAAAAAATATATATACACTTGAATCACCTGTATATATTGTATATTTTCTACGGTGTCTATTAATTATCTGCATTGTGTACCATCGGAGGATATTCTGCTATAGCTGAAGGACCGCTGCTATAGAGTCATCAAGGATGACAAATAAAACTTATAATAAAAAGAGTAACTTGAACACACACACACACACACACACACACATTTCAGATAGGAAACCAAGTAATGCGTTTCTCTGGCGCTATCTTTCAGTAGGTCTGATGATTTCGGTCTATCGTCCGGCCATCGCAGCGCTGCATTCCTCAGTAATAGCTCCACTCCTCCCTGCAGCACACGCTTATCAGGCCAGTGTGATTTCCTCCTGCTCCACCAACAGCTCAATCCACATACACATGTGTGTGCGTGTGTGTGTGTGTGTGTGTGTGTGTGTGTGTGTGTGTGTGTGTGTGTG
>NW_015506682.1:45683-47973 GCF_001515645.1 Sinocyclocheilus grahami
GTGTGTGCGTGTGTGTGTGTGTGTGTGTGTGTGTGTGTGTGTGTGTGAGACAATGATGTGAGACAATGATACATTAATGCTAGACCAACTGGTTAAAAAAAAAATATATATATATATATATAAATCCTGTTATTGTACTATAAAACAAATGAACATTCATATCCATTAAATATGGATCTCCAAATTTAATGTAGGAATAATAATTGTAATTATGCCATATAATATAGAACAAAATAAAGAACACTGAAATGATTAAAAATCAAATGTTGCCAAAATTAAATTCAAACATTAAATCACTAGGTACACTATACTGTTCAAAGGTTTGGGGCCTGTAAGTTTGTTTATTTACAAATTTGTTAAATAAATTAATAATTTTATTCAGCAAGGACAAATTCAATTGATCAAATCTGACACTAAAGTCATTTATCACGTCACAATCGATTTCAAATTCAAATAAACGCTGTTCTTTTGGAGGTTTCGATTCATCAAATGTATCAGCATATTAGAATGATTTCTGAAGGATCATGTGACACTGAAGACTGGTTATTTACATTGTAATAATATTTCTGTCACGGTGTGTCAGAGGGAAACGAGGAGACGAGGAGAGGAGGAGAAAACTTGACTTTTAATAAACAAATCAAATGAAAAGGAACACTAACATAGGGAGCGCAGGAGACACACATGTAATGACGTTTAAGGCTCAACAAGAAAGCATGAGGCAGACTACACATTTATACTAAACTTAACGAGGGACAGACAGGTGCGAGGAATCAACTAATAATGAGACAACGAGAACAGGAAACCAAACCAAATGTACAACATCCAACGGGGAGTGGGCGCTCTGGAGGCCTCCAGGAGCAGGGTTCCAGGACGGAAGGGAACTAATAATGAGACAACGAGAACAGGAAACCAAACCAAATATGGGCATAAGGAAACACGAGGGAGAACTAGAACTTGGGAAACAAAACACAAGAGACAGGAACACAGGCCTGACGTAACATAAAACATTCAGAACTAAAATAACCATGTTGATTTTGACACAACAATGACTTATAATAACTGACACTGTAGACTTGTCAAATCACACCCGCGGGTCACCTGACTGACGCTGTCATTTCCTGTTAGAGGTGAATAGCAGTCAAATGATAGTGATCTTCACTTGAGAGCAGGAGGACACAAATGAAAGATAACTCATAGACTGTGTCCTAATTAAAGATGAGCATCCAGATTCACTGACCGATACAGCAGAAGGATGCGGACTAACACTACACTAACACACTAGTCCTGGCAGCGCATTGGACAGATTGAGGGTGTGGATAGAGCCATGTGGGAACTGAATGCCAACTGAAATCAATAAACTATTGCAATGTAAATGTTTGGACTGCTTTCACACGTGGTCTGAAGACTGGAGTAATGATGCTGAAAATCCAGCATCGTATCACAGGAATAAATTACATTTTACAGCATATTCAAATAGAAAACAGCTATTTTAAATTGTAACAATATTTCACATCATTACTGATTTTGCTGCATTTTTGATCAAACCAATACAGTCTTGGTGAGCAGAAGAGACTTCTTTTACAAACAATAAATAATCCAAACTTTTGACCATTAGTTTGTTATCTAATTTTTTTTTACTTGTGCCTCAGAGCCCCGTATTCAAACACTCAAGCCTCAGATGTCAAACAGACTCGTGCTTTGAGGATCGTCCTCCAGGTACAGGAGCAGGGCTAGAAGACACTGCCTGAAACACAGACTAAATGGGATTTCTGGGAGGATTTAGTGCAGGAGGCGTCTCAGAATCAGCTCAGAGCTGATGGCTGAACGAAACACGAGAAACACGTTTCATACTCTCCTGATCTTCACAAACCCAGGAAATCCAGCAGCAGGCCTCGTGTTGAACCTAAAGCAGGTGTCGTGGGAAAGAGGCTTTTCCAAAACATTCCATGGAAAGCTCCTCATGCCAAACACACACCCATATGTTTCCACAAACTAATGATTATGAGTTAAACCAGCCTCATGTCTCACATCACGAGATTCAAATGGCACTTCTCCATACACGACTAAATCAAATCAAATAAATCAGAATCAAATATATTCCGGAGCATCTTTATGCCTCTGATTATATGGACAAAACACTGTAATAACATGCAATATACGTGTTAATCTACCATAAAGTGTCCCCGTCATGACAATCTGCATGTTTGAGCATGTGAATTATTATTGTTTCCTGTGATGAAAAAGTCTGTATTATCTGTATACCTTTATTCAGCAAGGACATTAAATTGAT
>NW_015506682.1:54423-73906 GCF_001515645.1 Sinocyclocheilus grahami
GTGCGTGTGTGTGTGTGTGTGTGTGTGTGTGTGTGTGTGTGTGTGTGTGTGTGTGTGAGACAATGATGTGAGACAATGATACATTAATGCTAGACCAACTGGTTAAAAAAAAAATATATATATATATATATAAATCCTGTTATTGTACTATAAAACAAATGAACATTCATATCCATTAAATATGGATCTCCAAATTTAATGTAGGAATAATAATTGTAATTATGCCATATAATATAGAACAAAATAAAGAACACTGAAATGATTAAAAATCAAATGTTGCCAAAATTAAATTCAAACATTAAATCACTAGGTACACTATACTGTTCAAAGGTTTGGGGCCTGTAAGTTTGTTTATTTACAAATTTGTTAAATAAATTAATAATTTTATTCAGCAAGGACAAATTCAATTGATCAAATCTGACACTAAAGTCATTTATCACGTCACAATCGATTTCAAATTCAAATAAACGCTGTTCTTTTGGAGGTTTCGATTCATCAAATGTATCAGCATATTAGAATGATTTCTGAAGGATCATGTGACACTGAAGACTGGTTATTTACATTGTAATAATATTTCTGTCACGGTGTGTCAGAGGGAAACGAGGAGACGAGGAGAGGAGGAGAAAACTTGACTTTTAATAAACAAATCAAATGAAAAGGAACACTAACATAGGGAGCGCAGGAGACACACATGTAATGACGTTTAAGGCTCAACAAGAAAGCATGAGGCAGACTACACATTTATACTAAACTTAACGAGGGACAGACAGGTGCGAGGAATCAACTAATAATGAGACAACGAGAACAGGAAACCAAACCAAATGTACAACATCCAACGGGGAGTGGGCGCTCTGGAGGCCTCCAGGAGCAGGGTTCCAGGACGGAAGGGAACTAATAATGAGACAACGAGAACAGGAAACCAAACCAAATATGGGCATAAGGAAACACGAGGGAGAACTAGAACTTGGGGAACAAAACACGAGACAGGAACACAGGCCTGACGTAACTCCCCCCTCCCGGAAGGTGCGTCCCGCGCCGTACAACATCCAACGGGGAGGGGGGGTGCGTGCTCTGGAGGCCTCCAGGAACAGGGTTCCAGGACGGAAGGGAACTAATAATGAGACAACGAGAACAGGAAACCAAACCAAATATGGGCATAAGGAAACACGAGGGAGAACTAGAACTTGGGAAACAAAATACAAGAGACAGGAACACAGGCCTGACAATTTCACAATTTTACTCTTTTTACTGTATTTCTCTTTAGATAAATGCCTTGGTAAATGCCTTGGTGAGCAGAAGAGACTTCTTTCAAAACCAAATCTTTTGAACAGTAAAAACTAAACTAACAATCAAATTGAACATAAAACATTCAGAACTAAAATAACCATGTTGATTTTGACACAACAATGACTTATAATAACTGACACTGTAGACTTGTCAAATCACACCCGCGGGTCACCTGACTGACGCTGTCATTTCCTGTTAGAGGTGAATAGCAGTCAAATGATAGTGATCTTCACTTGAGAGCAGGAGGACACAAATGAAAGATAACTCATAGACTGTGTCCTAATTAAAGATGAGCATCCAGATTCACTGACCGATACAGCAGAAGGATGCGGACTAACACTACACTAACACACTAGTCCTGGCAGCGCATTGGACAGATTGAGGGTGTGGATAGAGCCATGTGGGAACTGAATGCCAACTGAAATCAATAAACTATTGCAATGTAAATGTTTGGACTGCTTTCACACGTGGTCTGAAGACTGGAGTAATGATGCTGAAAATCCAGCATCGTATCACAGGAATAAATTACATTTTACAGCATATTCAAATAGAAAACAGCTATTTTAAATTGTAACAATATTTCACATCATTACTGATTTTGCTGCATTTTTGATCAAACCAATACAGTCTTGGTGAGCAGAAGAGACTTCTTTTACAAACAATAAATAATCCAAACTTTTGACCATTAGTTTGTTATCGAATTTTTTTTTACTTGTGCCTCAGAGCCCCGTATTCAAACACTCAAGCCTCAGATGTCAAACAGACTCGTGCTTTGAGGATCGTCCTCCAGGTACAGGAGCAGGGCTAGAAGACACTGCCTGAAACACAGACTAAATGGGATTTCTGGGAGGATTTAGTGCAGGAGGCGTCTCAGAATCAGCTCAGAGCTGATGGCTGAACGAAACACGAGAAACACGTTTCATACTCTCCTGATCTTCACAAACCCAGGAAATCCAGCAGCAGGCCTCGTGTTGAACCTAAAGCAGGTGTCGTGGGAAAGAGGCTTTTCCAAAACATTCCATGGAAAGCTCCTCATGCCAAACACACACCCATATGTTTCCACAAACTAATGATTATGAGTTAAACCAGCCTCATGTCTCACATCACGAGATTCAAATGGCACTTCTCCATACACGACTAAATCAAATCAAATAAATCAGAATCAAATATATTCCGGAGCATCTTTATGCCTCTGATTATATGGACAAAACACTGTAATAACATGCAATATACGTGTTAATCTACCATAAAGTGTCCCCATCATGACAATCTGCATGTTTGAGCATGTGAATTATTATTGTTTCCTGTGATGAAAAAGTCTGTATTATCTGTATACCTTTATTCAGCAAGGACATTAAATTGATTAAAAGAAGACATTTATGTTACAAAAGATTTCAAATAAAATTGTTCCGTTTCAAATAAACACAGTTCCCGCAAAAATATGAAGCAGCACAACTGTTTTCAACATAAAATATTTCTTGAGCAGCAAAACAGCATTAAATCGATCAGAAGTTTTATAATTTTAGTAAAGATTTCGATTGAAATAAATACTGTTCTATGCTACAAAGTACACTGAAAAAAATTTATGTATCCACAAAAATATTAAGCAGTAATGGCTGAAAATTCAGCTTTGCCATCAGATGAATAAATTACATTTGAATATATATTCTAATATAAAATAGTTTTTTAATATATAAAAATATTAATATAATAATTTTTAACCATTTTTGATCAATTAAATGCAGCTCTCGTGAGCAGAAAAGGCTGCTGGATTGTTTTCCAAATCCTCTAAGCATTTTCCCCCCTTGAAACGATTTAAGAATCATTAATGAACTGGAATCGGAATTGGATGATGATTCTGCTCTGAGAAACTATCTGATGAGTGTATGAGAAGAGCAAGCAGCAGCTACTGTACATGACCCGAAATAAAGCCTTCACACACTCAGTCTCGAGGGAGCACTGTACATTCATACAGCCAATCAGACGATACTTAGAAGAGAGGTTGTCCGACAGAGAGAGAGAGAGAGAGAGAGAGAGAGAGAGAGAGAGAGAGAGAGAGAGAGACTGAGTGTCTGGAGGTAGAGAGGACGCACATCGTCCTCCAGGTACAGGAGCAGGGCTAGAAGACACTGCCTGAAACACAGACTAAATGGGATTTCTGGGAGGATTTAGTGCAGGAGGCGTCTCAGAATCAGCTCAGAGCTGATGGCTGAACGAAACACGAGAAACACGTTTCATACTCTCCTGATGCTCACAAACCCAGGAAATCCAGCAGCAGGCCTCGTGTTGAACCTAAAGCAGGTGTCGTGGGAAAGAGGCTTTTCCAAAACATTCCATGGAAAGCTCCTCATGCCAAACACACACCCATATGTTTCCACAAACTAATGATTATGAGTTAAACCAGCCTCATGTCTCACATCACGAGATTCAAATGGCACTTCTCCATACACGACTAAATCAAATCAAATAAATCAGAATCAAATATATTCCGGAGCATCTTTATGCCTCTGATTATATGGACAAAACACTGTAATAACATGCAATATACGTGTTAATCTACCATAAAGTGTCCCCGTCATGACAATCTGCATGTTTGAGCATGTGAATTATTATTGTTTCCTGTGATGAAAAAGTCTGTATTATCTGTATACCTTTATTCAGCAAGGACATTAAATTGATCAAAAGAAGACATTTATGTTACAAAAGATTTCAAATTAAATTGTTCCGTTTCAAATAAACACGGTTCCCGCAAAAATATGAAGCAGCACAACTGTTTTCAACATAAAATATTTCTTGAGCAGCAAATCAGCATTAAATCGATCAGAAGTTTTATAATTTTAGTAAAGATTTCGATTGAAATAAACACTGTTCTATGCTACAAAGTACACTGAAAAAAATGTATGTATCCACAAAAATATTAAGCAGTAATGGCTGAAAATTCAGCTTTGCCATCAGATGAATAAATTACATTTGAATATATATTCTAATATAAAATAGTTTTTTAATATATAAAAATATTAATATAATAATTTTTAACCATTTTTGATCAATTAAATGCAGCTCTCGTGAGCAGAAAAGGCTGCTGGATTGTTTTCCAAATCCTCTAAGCATTTTCCCCCCTTGAAACGAAAACAGAGGAGATAGAGAAGAGAGAGTGTGAGAGAGAGAGAGAGAGAGAGAGAGAGAGAGAGAGAGAGAGAGAGAGAGAGAGAGACTGACTGACTGGAGGTAAAGAGGACGGTCAAACTCAAGTGTCTAAATTTGGGCTTGGAGATCAAAATGATGAGACAGACTGATAGAAGCCGCTGTGAAACACAATCTGCAGCTCTCTGCACTCATTCATGATCCAGCCAAACTCATGCTCCACATCAGAGCGCTGTGTGTGTATGTGTGTGTGTGTGTGTGTGTGTGTGTGACTGCTCCGCTGCAGTTTTCTGCATCACTAAGTGCTGATCTATCAGTTCTGCTCGCAGACACATTAAACGCAGCATCTGTGTGAGCAGTAGATCACGCTGACCTCAGACCTGCTGCTAAACTCACTTTATACAACCATTCAGATCAGCTAGAGAGAGAAAGACAGCACAAGAGAGACAGAGAGAGAGAGAGTATCTCAACTTGTTTACATTGTTTTGCACCATTTTCTTTGTTTCAGATAAGAGTGTCTGGGCAGCGCAAATGTGCAATTATTTGTCATGTCAGTAAGGCACATTAAACTGAGGAAGCAAGTTTTTGTTTCTTTAGTTTATTTTATTATAGTTTTGTAATTTTTTTAAATTTCTATTCAAGACTTTTTATTCTGAACTATTAAAATCATCTGATTTTTTAAAGTAAATAAATTACATTTGAATATATATTCAAATGTATTTATATATATATATATATATATATATATATATTTCACAATTTCAGTTTTTAAACAATTTTGGATCAATTAAATGCAGCTCTGGTGAGCAGAAGGGACTTCTTTCAAAAACATGTTTGTTTGTTTTTTTGCAAAACTGCAAAACACATTTATTTGTGATTTGCTACTGCTGATTTGCCTGCTTTATTACTTTATTTATTCTGAACTATTAAAATCATCTGATTTTTTTAAGTGTTTTTCAATTACAAATGTACATTTGAGATTTGTTTTAAACATTTCAGAAATTAAATTCTAAAGTTAAATTCTGAATTGATGTGTTTTGGCATTTCTGATCTAGGAGAGGGATTTTTGCATTTTATGATGTATTTATGTTTACAAGCATGCATCTATTTCATGCAAGACAGCCTTTTTTATGCTTAACATTAAAATTGTGTCAATTACAAATTTACATGAGTTTCTTTTTACTTTTTATTTATTTTAGTGCTGTCAAACGATTAATCGCATCCAAAATAAATGTTTTTGTTTACACTGTATATATGTACTATGTATATTTATTAAGTATATATAAATACACACACACGCATGTATATATTTAAGAAAGAATTTACGTTTTTATATTAAATATATTTATATATAACATTAATTTTATGAATATAAATAAATACATGTAAATATTTTCAAAATATATACTGTATGTGTGTGCTTTTATATATACATAATAAATATACACCGTACACACACATATATTATGTAAACAAAAACTTTTATTTTGGATGCGATTAATCATTTGACAGCACTAATGTATTTATTTATTTAGACATTTCTGAATTCAAAAAACAATCAATTGAAATTTCTGCAAATTTCGGATTTTAATAAAATGTTTCTATTGTATTTACAACAGTTGCCAACTTTTGCCAAATTTGAACTTTTTCGAGAGAGAGAAGAGTTTTTTTTTTATAAATGTACAGGTTTGATTGCTTGATCCAAACCTCAGGTGTACCTCTGGGTCTGAACCGTAGTGTTGCATCATCAACATGGGTTCCACTAAGAGAACCAATGGCAGTAGTTTACTACTGAAACTATATAACAACTCGAGAGAAGACGATTACATGTCATCAACAGCAGCTGACTTGCGTGAGGAATGACTGCCTGCTTTCATATCAGTTTTGAACCATAGAGGAGTTCAGATGAACCCCAGTTCCCCGGACCACCTGCACATCCGAGTCTGGAAAACTGCTGTCACATCAACCGAGCCCTCGAACGGACGAGCCTTCAGACAACAGAGAGAGCGAGCTAGTGAGGGGTGCTAATGTATGAAAGAGAAAACTTAATGAACCCAATTAGCCGGTTTGGCTGAACGGTGGGATCCAGGGTGCCTTCATGAACCTGGCAAACGAGATTAACCAACAAACAGCAGCTGCTTGATCTGGACGCGGGGGCGAGAGGGAGATGTGGGTGAGCATTCATGCCGAGTGTGTGTGGAAAGCATTTCTAATGGCTGGCGCATAAGTGCTGATAATTCATAAGCTCACTTGGATTTGGAGTGTGATTTGACTTTTTCAGCACATTAGAAACACAGCTAGATATAGAGAGGAGGAGCAGATGGGAAGAGCAAGTCTTCTTCAGGAAACAAACAGATTTGTCATAAAAACACACACTGTCATATGACACCAGAGATATCAGATGTGTGTACAAGGTCAGGTGATGGCTTTTCTGATCACTTCTCGTTGAGTGTAGTCAGCAATCTTCCCTCAAATACTGTTACAGTCCATCTAGAGGCAGGAAACGCACACACACACACACACACACACACACACACACAAAGTCTCTCTGTCACACACACTCTCTCTCTCTCTCTCTCGCTCTCTCTCACACACTCACACACACACTCTCTCTCACACACACACACACACACACACACTTTCACACACACACACACACACACACACTCTCTCACACTGCTACATTAGCCAGTAAATGGACTAAAAGTACTTTATGTAGCTGATCTGCTTTTACATCTAAATGCATTAAAATCAATGACGCATGTTCGAAAAGAAAGCGTGCGCTGTTCAATTTCAATAACATTTGCATGCCTCTGTCTGTCAGTGTTAACACTTAACTATGCAGAGTTACCGCTCATCTGCTATGCACACAACACAACGCATCCACTCAGGAGATTTGATTAAACATGACTTCACGTCTGGGCAGTTTGACAGTAAATACTAGGAGTGAAAAGATTTAATGTATCGAATAAAAATTCTGCTGATTCATACGCATCAAATTGAAAAATGGAATCAACTTTAAATCTTTTGTGTCGTTAAACTTAAAAAAAATAAAAATAAAATAAAAAAAAAATTTCTAAAATTAAACCAATAAACCGCCATTTTACTGGTATGATTATTGTAGCTACTTGACATGGAGAAATTAAGAATTTAATTGAAAAACACTGAAAAAATATATATATAAATTAATAATTTCTAACTGCACAATTTGCGCTCAAATATTTTATATTATAGAAATAGAATTATTATTATATACTGAATATATAATATAATTTTTTATAAATTAATTTAACTGCACACTTTGTATTCAAACTGTTTTTATATAGTAGAAATATATAATATACTTAATATATAGTATTTTTATTATGTACTAAATATAAATGATAATGTAAATTAATACTTTTTTATAAATTAATTATTTGAACCGCATAGTTTGTATTCAAAACTGCTTTTATTTGGTAGAAAAAAACAAAACATATATATATATTTGTTCTTACACAATGTTATTGAATATTATTTGATATTGAAATACTATTGTCTACAAAAATTAGAAATAAAAAACTAACACTGTAGAGTAAAAACAAGATAAAAATGTAAACAACAGTATAATGTAAATGAAAACTAGAGGTTTTCAGATTTTTTTAAAGATTGCATATTACTTTTTTAATTATTATTATTTGCTTTTAAGCACATCTAATATTGACCAATAATGAATGGATATACATAATATATATATATATATATATATATATATATACACACACACACACACACATACACGCATCCCCTGTTTTGGATAACTTAAGTTCCTATGAATACTGTTTCTGACTTGTGTTAATCAAGTTTTTATATTAAAATACATAATATATTTTTCCATTGATTTGCAGCAAAAAATTACTATTTCATGATATACACCACTATTATGGCATAAAATTCCTCATACCTTGCCGTGACGACAGCATAAGAAATGAAACACGGCAGCTGGAGCAATGCACATATGTCATGCTACATGTGCTAAGGTTTTTGTGGAGTGTGATAGAGATGTGATCTAGTGGGTCACTTAACCACACTGACACTAACACACACTTTAAATCACGGCTGAGGACCAGTTGCTGTCAGACTGCCACAAGGTCTCTCTCCAACTCTGATATACTGCCTGCTTCTCAGAGGTGAAGGCTTCCGGGTAAACAGACACATTTAGAGAAACACAAAAAGCTCACATGGAGAGAAGGACCGAGATGAATGATAAAGTATGAAAATACTTTAAGGTCTGACTTTGAATCTGTAGCCTAAAAAAAAAATTAAAAATTAAAAAGTGACGTGACATGTGGCCAAGTAGGGTGACCCATACTCGGAATTAGTGCTCTGCCGGCAGGGATTGTTGGTGGGGGGAGTGAATGTACAGCAAGGCACTGAACCCCCAACTGCTCCCCGGGGGCCGCAGCACATAGCTGACCACTGCTCCGGGTGTGTGTTCACGGTGTGTGTTAAACAACCCATCCAAAGTGCACCGTGAACACACACCCGGAGCAGTGGTCAGCTATGTGCTGCGGCCCCCGGGGAGCAGTTGGGGGTTCGGTGCCTTGCTCAAGGGCACCTCAGTCGTGGTATTGAAGGTGGGAGAGAGCGCGCTGTACATTCACTCCCCCCACCTACAATTCCTGCCGGTACGAGACTCGAACCCACAACCTTTGGGTTACGAGTCAGACTCTCTAACCATTAGGCCACGACTTCCCCATGGCCCACCATTAGGCCATGACTTTTAAATAAGTCATGAATGATGGAAAGATGACCTCTGAAAGACAAGACCTGATGATTTTGAACTTAATTCTAGCTCTCTTGGACAGAGAGCTATGTATTTCCTAAATAAATGTCATGTCATGTTTTTAACTTGTATAATATAATATAAATTGGCTTTATAACAACCACTCTGCTTTCTAAGATAACGGTTAGTGCTGGTACTAAATATAGGCTAGTTGTAGTGCTGGGCGGTAGACCGGTTCATACCGAATATCAGTGTTTATTTTTGTTATGATATGAATTTTTTAAATACCGCAATACCGCATGCATGTCGCTTAAACATCGTTCTGAAAGCGACACTGTTTGTAAGGGGTCCCTTTTCACTGTTGCACTGTGGTGAGGGCACAGCTGTATGTGTTACTAAGCGTGAAAGTTCAGAAACTGAAGCTGTAGAACTAATAGAACGTGATGACACAGAAGAACTCATCCACAATATCCACATTGACCGCCACAAATATCCACCGCCCCTGCCATCAGCTCCCGCGTCTCACACACGAGCGCGACTTTAGCACTAGATTTAGCAACTTTTAGACCCTTTTAGTGGCTTTTTTCTATAGAATATTCATACTGACAAACCTAGCGACTTCTTTGGATAAAGCTTAGCTATGGTTCAGTTGGAGGATTTCGTCAGTGCTGTCCCGCGAGCGCGAGGTCTGACTTTCCCGGAGAAGTGTCGCCTCTCTCGGCGTCTGTTCTGTGCAGTGAGCGGCAGAGAAGCAGCGCATTCAGTTGGTTTAGACCCTTTTAGTGGCTTTTTTCTATAGAATATTCATACTGACAAACCTAGCGACTTCTTTGGATAAAGCTTAGCTATGGTTCAGTTGGAGGATTTCGTCAGTGCTGTCCCGCGAGCGCGAGGTCTGACTTTCCCGGAGAAGTGTCCCCTCTCTCGGCGTCTGTTCTGTGCAGTGAGCGGCAGAGACGCACCGCAGCCGACTCCTCAATAAATGAGTACAACACAGCGTTTCCTAGCACCTGTCGCTTACTGATTGTTTGGAATTATAAATATGAGCGTAGTTCGTCTGTTAATATCGCATGCACGTTTTAGTTTGTTGTTTTTTTTAGTTTGTTACTCAGACGCAGGCATTGCGCTGCATGAGACAAAAAAGTAATCTAGCCAAAACCACCGCAAAGCTGCTCTTTAGTGTAGATGCATGCTGATTTTATCAGACGATGCTGTGATTATAAATGAGAGTGACTCCTGGTTAACATGTATTAAAAGGGGTCGTGTTTAGTCACTATATAGCGTGGTATTTGTCATTTGCACTTAAATATAGTTGCTCTTTTGTTAGTTTTGACTGCTTTTATTGTCCTCATTTGTAAGTCGCTTTGGATAAAAGCGTCTGCTAAATGACTAAATGTAAATTTATTTTTTGACAATATTCACTCATCGTGACAGTAAAATAGGGCATTCTAAATCAATATACTGCAGTATTTCCTCTCAATCAGTAGAAAATATGGTTAACACCCGGTCCATGCATGGAAAAAAAAATACCGTTATGTACCGTGAAACCGGTATAATTTTGAAAAATACCGTGATCTATGTTTACAGTGTTTATTATAATGTTTGTAAACATTTTGCGTCGGCATTAGGCCTATTTCTGAATGAAACAATAAAATGCGACTTATACGCGACTTATGTTTTTTCCCCCTAAAAAAAAATTTTTTTATATATGCGTAGCGTATTTTAACCATGCAGCAAACCTTTTTTAATATTTTGATAAATTACTGAAAAAATAAATAATTAATTGACTTTTTAAACCGTTTAACTGATTGTATTAATCGGTCAAAATTCTTACGGTCGGTTAACCGGTTAAAATGAACATCCCTAAACAGGTGAACGGTTTTCGTGTGTAACTGCAAAACTGTACTTGAGTACAAAGTCAATTATTTAATTAGTGAGGGAATACACAAAGGAAATGCACAGCAAAAACCATGTGCATCTGCTCAAAAAGGTAGACTTGCATTACTTAAACACAAATCATATTTGTGACCCTGGACCCTGGAAGTCTTAAGTGTCATTTTTTCAAAATGGAGATTTATACATCATCTGAAAGCTGAATAAATAAGCTTTCCATTGATGCATGGTTTGTTAGGATAGGACAAAAAAATCTAAATACTGAGAAAATCATCTTTAAAGTTGTCCAAATGAAGTTCTTAGCAATGCATATTACTAATCAAAAATTAAGTTTTTATATATTTACGGTAGGAAATTGATAAAATATCTTCATGGAAAAATTATCTTTACTTAATATCCTAATGATTCTTGGCATAAAAGAAAAATCAATAATTTTAACCCATACAGTGTATTGTTGGCTATTGCTACAAATATACCCCAGCGACTTAACACTGCTTTTGTGCTCCAGGGTCACATTTTTCCATCACTTAGTGCATGCACTCTCCAGTAGTTAAAGAGACTCGAGGTATCTAATGGTCCTTGATCTTTATTGTGTTATGAAAACATACAGTAACTTTAAAAACTAATTTATTGAAACTGACTCGAACGTCTGCAACTTTTGATATCAGACAGATGAATACACATGACCATCCACGTTTGCTGGACACATCAGTGGTGCCTCTCGGGCTGCGTGTAGCACCTACGGCTCTGCAGATCTTCAGAAGGATCCAAATCTTATGAACAAGATTAAGTTTATTTGACCATTTTAATCTGATTTTAACAGATTGGGGCGTTTTACAGCTTAAAAAGCACAAAAAACTACTTTTAGGTCATTTAAGTAAAAAGTACTTCGAATAAAAAAATATATATATAAGAAAGAAATTCCAACTGGACCTCAGGGGGGAACATATATATATATATATATAGTGGGTACGGAAAGTATTCAGACCCCCTTAAATTTTTCACTCTTTGTTATATTGCAGCCATTTGCGAAAATCATTTAAGTTCATTTTTTTCCTCATTAATGTACACACAGCACCCCATATTGACAGAAAAACACAGAATTGTTGACATTTTTGCAGATTTATTAAAAAAGAAAAACTGAAATATCACATGGTCCTAAGTATTCAGACCCTTTGCTGTGACACTCATATATTTAACTCAGGTGCTGTCCATTTCTTCTGAGCATCCTTGAGATGGTTCTACACCTTAATCCTGTATAAGTCCTGCAACTAAAATAGTACTAGTTCTCCAAGTCATCCTCCATAACATCATTAGGAGCAACTAAGAGGACAGTTATTAAACTCTCTTTAGTTTGCCCTGATTTGACCTCATCAAACACATTTTAATAAGTCGGTTTTAACATCAGTGGAATGTTCTGCTGAGTGAACTAATTAGCATCAAATACATCTTTGAGCTATTTCCTCAGTCTATTCAGAAATATATGAAAGTGTGTGTGCATGATGTGTGCTTGTGTATGGCGTGTGTGTGTGTCTGGAGAGAGGATGTATTCTAGTCATTTGTATTCAGCCTAAAAAAAGGGACGAAATGAGAAGGGTTTTATGACAGTGAACTCCCATGATGCACCAATGAGTGACATAGTAGTGGAATGCGCTCAGAACTCTTGATTAGACTCCATCTCGACAGGCCTTGTCATCTTTCTAAATATATACACAACACACACCAGCGCCTGCAGTACAGACCCTCGGGACTCTTTACTGAAGTCTATTCACAAGGATATCTTACTTTAGATTAAAGATACTACAACTTAACCAATCCAAAAAAAAAAACACTGCATGAGAACGTGGGACATTTATTGGGCAGAAAAGGGGGAAGCAGGCATTATGAGTTATGCATTATAGAATATGTACAGTAAATAGAGGTAAAATTAGAGACCGCAATAGTAGAGCTAGACAAAGTCAACAGAGATGGAATAAACAGGTAGAATTAGAGCTAGTGCAATCTGAGTTACAAGGCAAGTAGTCAACTGTGGCATCACAGGGAGTAGAGTTAGAGGTAGAGACATTCGAAATAGAGAAGTTGGCAGAGATACAGCAGTGGTGTCAAACTGTGCTCATGGAGGACCACGGTCCTGAAGAGGTTTGTTCCAACCTTGCTCCATCTGCCTGTCATTTTCAAGCAAACCTGAATATCATGATTAGCTGGAGCTAAACTTAGCATGAAGGTGGCCCTACTGGAGCAAATTCTGACACTCGTGAGCTGGGAGTAAGCAGGGGCAAAGTCAGAAGCTGAATGAGCAGAGATCAAAATGAGGGTAATCAGGTAGAGCTAGCTAGAGGTAGAAAGAGTAGAGATGGGCAAAACTAAATATTAGTCACAAGTAGATCTAGTCCCAGAGGCTGAGCTAGAGGTAGAGTCAGCATAGATGAAGACTCAGATGAGGCAGAATGGGCAGAGGAAGAGTCAGCAAAGGAAGAGCTAGAAAGAGAGTGAGAAGAGGAAGAGCTAATATAAAGGGAAATTCAGCAGAGGTGCACCTAGAAGTAAAGTAATTAGCTGGGGAACAGTTAGCAGAGTTTCAGCTAAAAGGAGAGTCAGCAGAGGTAAAGCTAGAGGTCAGTAGAGGCTAGGGTTGGGTGATGTCTACAAAATTGGCATCAGATGATGTCTACAGTGAAACATCGCGATGGACATTGGTGGGGGCGAGCGGGGGGAGGTGTGTGGGGGAAGAGTTAGGGGGTGTGCCCGAAGCGTGAATCCTTATAAGGGAAAACACGATTCCTAACACCGTGTCTACACCGGACGCGAGTGGCGTGGCGCGACAAAATACTATAGAACCACTGATCTATAATAGAGATGTATTATATATAGATCAGTCTATAGAATTCATTATAATTAGTGATGCTGTCTACACTGGATGCGGTGCGACACGACAAATCCCCGAGAGTAAACTGCTGCCGTGTTCTATTTATGACGTGCTGACACAAATTTCAAATGATTTTCTACTGTCGCTTTGTCGCATCCAGTGTAGACAGACTTTAGCTGTCATCCGGTGTAGACACGGTGTAACGGTTGCCGGTTACATCCTACAGTACATCAAATTTCACTTACCACATACACAGAGTAAGGAGAGATGACTGAGGACGATGGCGAATTATTTGCAGATCCTCAGTACCACTGACAAACATATAATGTAAAATAGGTGGCAAGTACTGCCGCTCCATAGTGTAAATAGAGTACGTGTGATCGATAATCTCCAAAGTGAAAGTTAATCTAAAAGCGATCATGCATTCAAAAGCACGATGCCAGTTTCAATGCCAGGTATAATAGCGGCTCCCTGATGCCGAAATATATATGTAGCATAATTACCCAATTATATAACTGCGAGGAAAAATATTTAAATATATATTTTCCTCCCATCTCGTATTTATTCTCTTTAGGGGTTCCGCCTACACGTCATTTTCTTTCCGAACACGGTATTGGGATGCAGGGGGAATGGGGTAGGGGGGAATCACAATGCCGGCTCAACATCGTGATGTCTATCAGCCATCGGCGATGGACGATGGCATCGTCTATCGGCCCAACTCCAGTAGAGGCACACCTTGAAATAGAGTAATCGGCAGAGACAGAGTAGAAGGTAGAGTTAGCAGAGATACAGCTAGAAGGAGATCCAGTAAAAGTAATTAACAGAAGTGGAGTTAGAAGAGTTAGAGCTAAAGGAACTATCATCAACACAGATATTAGTACAGTCAGTAGTAGAAGAAGAGCAAAAGTGTTTAAACCTGCTCTCAGAGGGCCAACGTTGTGCAGAGTTCAGCTCCAGCCTGCCCCAACACACTTGTCTGGAAGTTTCTAGTGATCCTAAAGACCTTGATTAGCTGGTTCATGTGTGTTTGGAGCTAAACTCTGTAGGATAGTGGCCCTCCAGAAGCAGAGCTTGACAGCCCTGAAGTAACTACAGGTAGAGTTAGCAGACTATTTGGATGGGACAGGAAACACTATTTATCCATTCTCCAAACCGCCTGTCCTACATAGGGTCATGGGGATGCTGGATCCTATCCCAGCAACTTGGGGCGAAGGCAGGGAGCCACCATGGAAACTCTGTATTTATTACTAAAATTAATGCGACTGAATGTGGATGTTATGGTTGATCATGTAATCTTGATGTGAAAAAAACACTGAAATAAACAAGAATTATGATTATATAATTAAAACATTATATATACAATTACGAGACAAAGGTTTGAGAAGAGGTAGATTTAGACCACATATAATCTGCAGTCTCTCTTTTTCACATACAGTGACACGGTCACAAAGTTAATTGGTTTTTAATAAAGCTTTTAATCTCAGCGATTTATGAGGCTTTACAGTCCAAACCAACAACAACTTGGCCGATGTATATTAGTGTGTGTAGAACATCAGCATCAACATTAATTGTGAGTGAAGGTTTGCAAAAGCCTTGTGTGGTAAGGACTTCTTCGAAATCTTCAAAGGTCGAAATCTGATCAATATCTGATCAATAGGAATGAGAAAGTAATCTGACAGAACAGCGAGGTCAACCCCACCTATGGTCCAATCGGTTCAGTAGTTCTGACATTAATTCCCAACAGAAACGACAAGTGTATGAGGTTTAGAGGGTCTGATCTATGTCTGATCTATACAACACTTATAACAGGAATCTCAAACAGTCCCTGTCAGGAGATCCTTTATATATGAGCTGTGAATGCTTTTGTTTCACACATATTTCTTTGTTCATTGCTTCATTGCAAATAATTCATGTCGTACATGAATTATTTAGCAGGTCCAGTGAAAGATATGTATCTGTCTTTAGTGACTTTAGCCCTGGTTCTGTGCCCAGGAGAACATGGCTTCTATATTACTGGGGTTATCCATTTTATTTTCAGACTGTTAAGAAAGTGCTACAGCAAAAACTGAAATGCACTGGCTGAAGAAAATAAAGAGACAGAGAGAAATGGATATAGAATTGAACCACATTTCACTGACTCGCTGGTGCAGAAAGCAACACATTAAAAGGCAGAAACTCTGTCATTTGTGAATGTTCTGCCTTTCAAATGGCATTAGTACGTATTTATGAATGCATGAAGAGCTCTTTGTCTTTCGATGTGTAAAAGCAATCACTCTACACACAGGCATGTATAGAAGGAAGATAAACAAATGTGTGGAACTGAAGCTGAATTAATCACACAATAGAAAAGACGAAGAGGGGAGAGTAAACAAGGAAAGGAAAGGAACGAGACAAAAGATGAGAAGAGAAGAAAAGAGACGAGAGACAAGAGATGTGAAAAGACAAGAAAACAATGAAGAAATATCAAGCAAGCACAGAAGATACAAAGTGAGACAAGAAAAAAAAAACACAACAAAAGAAGACTACAAAAGAGAGGAGACAGATGAAAGAAAGCAAATATGAGACATGAACCATGAGTAGACCTTCAGGATTATGAAAGAGGTGCTGTCTAGATGGACAGAGCTTTTAAACGAATGAGTGCAATGAGGAAAGCTATCATTCCTTTAAGTCATGCCTCAACTACCAATCTAGAGCGAGGGATTGCACAGAAAGAAACAGATGAATGGAAATCTGAGTCTTTGTTCATGAGAGTGGGACATATCGATCAGCAGAGCTGGGGATGGTGGGCAGCATGTATGTGTATGAAGACTTGTGTGACAGGTCCTTATTGATCAGGAGCATCTCAAAGATGGAGAGATGGAGAAATTAAACAACAACAAGTGATTTCCATCAACACGTGTTCACCAGACCAGAGAGAAGAGGTGAGACATGGGGGAGAACAGGACATTAAAGATGACAGACAAGACGAGAGGGAAGAAGAGGGGAGGACAGACAGGAGGAGAGGACAGAGAACAGGATAGACGAGAATACGAGGGGAGAAGAGAGGAGAAACAAGGACAGCTGACTAGACGAGAGACAAAAGATAAAGGCTGAGGGACTGCAGCAGTGGTGTGAGGGTACAGGAGAGACTGGACGAGGAGACAAAAAGATAGGGTGAGAGATCAGCAGATGAAAGAGAAGAGACACAGGGAAGAGGAAGACAGAAGAGAGACAAAGAGGGAAGAGACATGGGGAAATAAGAGGAGAGACGAGACGAGAGAAAAGAAAAGGGGAAAGACAAAAACAGAGGAGGGGAAACTAGAGGAGAAATTAGATGAGAGGAGGCGGGAGAATAGGAGGGACAGGCAGAGAAACAAGCATATGAGAACAGAGGAGAGACCAGACAAAAAATTTGAGAAAAGGGGAGAAATGAGAGGAGGAGAGACAAGGGGAGACAACAGGAGACATGGGGGGGAGCAAAAGTGAGGAAAGAGAAGAGGAAAGATAAGGACATGAGAGAGCAGAGATGAGGGGAAAGAGAGGGAAAAGACAAGAGGAGAGACAAGATGAAGACATGGAGAGAAGACCAGAGGAGAGACAAGAGATGAAGACGAGGAAAAGAGAGAAAAGGGGAGAAATGAGAGGAGGAGAGACAAGGGGAGACAACAGGAGACATGGGGGGGGAGCAAAAGTGAGGAAAGAGAAGAGGAAAGATAAGGACATGAGAGAGCAGAGATGAGGGGAAAGAGAGGGAAAAGACAAGAGGAGAGACAAGATGAAGACATGGAGAGAAGACCAGAGGAGAGACAAGAGATGAAGACGAGGAAAAGACTAGAGAAGAGACAAAAGGAGGCAGGAAAAGAGTGAAAATGAGAGGAACAAGGATTTGAGAGGACATTAGAGGACATGAGAGGTGGAAGGAGAAGAGACGAGACCTGGGGAAAGAGGAGGAGAAATGGAAGAAGAGGTCTGGATATGAGACAAGGGGAGAGGAGAGGAGCATTTACAACCAGACAACTTTGTCCAAGGTCAGACAATATCACCAAGTGTCAGAACAGATTTATAAATGCGCCCACACATCTCTTTCCTAAAATGTGGCAAATTCTGATGATCCAACTCAAACGCAGATTAATCTTGAACTCACTCTGGCACATGGTCCAATCTAAAATCACACACACACACACACACACACACACACACACAAATATAGCACTTCCACTCAGGCTCTCAGTAATGGACATCAGTAGAAATGTGCTTTAAGTGAGGAGGAGCAGCCGTGACTCCATATGTGTGTGTGTACTGGAGAGAAGGATTAATTAGAAGTGAGTGGAAGGATGAATTAGTGTGTTAGCCAGAATCTGTATGTGTGTAACCAATTCCCAGACAACTTTGTCCAAGGTCAGACAATATCACCAAGTGTCAGAACAGATTTATAAATGCGCCCACACATCTCTTTCCTAAAATGTGGCAAATTCTGATGATCCAACTCAAACGCAGATTAATCTTGAACTCACTCTGGCACATGGTCCAATCTAAAATCACACACACACACACACACACACACACACACACAAATATAGCACTTCCACTCAGGCTCTCAGTAATGGACATCAGTAGAAATGTGCTTTAAGTGAGGGGAGGAGCAGCCGTGACTCCATATGTGTGTGTGTACTGGAGAGAAGGATTAATTAGAAGTGAGTGGAAGGATGAATTAGTGTGTTAGCCAGAATCTGTATGTGTGTAACGTGGCAGACCGCTAATGCACTATTATCTTAAAGCTGTTACACAACATCAATGCAGTAATGTTTAAAGGGGTCAATCGATGCAATTTAATTTTTTCCTTTCTCTTTGGAGTGTTACAAGCTCTTGGTTCATAAAAAAGATCTGTAAAGTTGCAAAGACTAAAGTCTCAAATCCAAAGAGATATTTTTTATAAAAGTTAAGAGTCAGCCACACCTACCTAAAACGGCTCGTTCGAACACACCCCCACATATCTACGTCACTATGTGGGAAGATTTGCATAACGGTGCTCAAATGTTCACACAAAGAAAGAAGTCGTAATTTTTATTCTCGCTGTAGTATTGTTGCTGCCGCTGCCGCCATGTCCTGAAGACGCTGTGTGTTTCGTTGTGAAAGCGAAACTACTTTGTTTGGTCTTCCAAAAGAGGACGATATCCTCTTTGTCATGCCTAGAGCTGATCTGTGCTGGTCGCTGAGGGAATACATCAACTTAGTGCTGTGGATTGCCAGCACATTTTATGGAGGACTGTTTACTGATCCTGGGAAAGTAACGTTTGACTAAAATGCCGGCAGTTCTGTCTCACGTAAGTACGTTTTCATTTAAAGGATTTGTCACTGATGATTCAAACGAGAGTTTTGGGCAGTGTAGAATAGCACTTGTTTGTCGTTTCTCCGATCACAAATGCAGACATGGTTTTATGTTTACGCGGTGCAATGCAACGCAACGAGTAAAACGACAGTATAAGTCATTATAATCAGTAATTATGTCCCCACTGGATGCAACAAATGCCTCGTTTGTAATGGGTTTT